>NC_048444.1:22256454-22472963 GCF_004353265.1 Vitis riparia
GATAATTTTTTCCCGAAATGTCAAGTGCCACAAATTCGAGTTTTGTGATATTCGACATTGTCAAATAACTTCATATATATGACAAAACAATATTATTAGAATCAATTATAATAACTTGATAGCATTGGTATAACTTTGATTATAAACAAAATCAAATAAATTTGTTTATAACTTTTAACAATATGTAACAAAACAAATCAACAATAATATAAATATGTAAAATTTTATTCTATATAAATAATTTCAAGTTTAAGATACGAGAATTACCTTCAGAGCAATTCGTACTGATAACGTGTTGTTAATCAAGAACAAATACAATGCAAATCAAAGTAATATAGATGAAATATATCTTACTTTGATATATAATAGGGAAGAAGAAATCAGATAAGAGAGTTGAGAAAGTTGGGAGAATGAAAAATAGAGAGAATGAGAGAAAGTAAGAAATTTCTTTCTTGCTTAGGGATACATATTACAGGGGATGGGAAGCCCTTTTGTAGGCTTTCCAAATGGTTTCCATTAATATTCTCATTAATGAATATTAATGGAAGTCATAAATAATACTTAATTAACATTTATTATAATTAATGTGGTGACATTTATTACTTCAATTATAACAATTCTTTTAAAATACATGTATTTTCTGAATTTCTTTTTTAACTTTTTTCTCAATTTTTTTAGGAAGCAAATAAATTTCAAATTAAACTATACTTGATATAAAAAAATTGTTAATTTTGAAAAAATGATTTCAAACTTAAAAACTAATTTAATTAGTATTAAAAAGTTATAGAACTCAATAACATTAGAAAGTTTTTTCTAGAATATTGTTGCCATGCGGTAAAAATAAAAATAAAAATAAAAAGGAGCAACTACATCAATTAAATATATCTTTTTAAATTTTCAAAATTTTACTGTTAAAATTAAAATATATAACAAAAAAAATGTATTCTAATAAGAATAAAACATATTATAACAGTTTTTTATATTTGATTTTTCAAACAAAATTTTGTTTTTTAAAACAATCAAGAATTATTTTTTAGAACTGTTTTTCAAAACTAAGGTTAAATACATTTTACCTCCTCGACATTTGGGATTTTTACACTTTGCCCCATCGTATTTAAAACTCAACACTTTGCTTTTGTTAAAATGCAACATATTACCTCCTAAACTTATTAAAAAGTTAATTAGTTGGTTAAGTAAAAAAACGATGCTAAAATGCAAAGAAAAACAACTGAAATGCAAAGAAAAATATCTAATATCCAAGTTCAACGTCACCACACTTTGCAATAACATGCAAAAATCACGAATAGTCATGCGAAGATCCCTCTAAAATAAAATTTCAGAACTGATAGCTACTATATTTTGAATGCAGTTGAGAAATTTCATTTTAAGATTAGTAATTCAAAGTTGGTTTTACTCAATTTCATACTAATATTCAAATCAAAGTACGAAAAAGATGAATCTCTTTCATAATTTTATGAAAGGTTTGTAATTAGAGGCAAGGTGTTTGTACTTAATAAGTTTATAGGGCAAAATGTTAGGTTTTGAACGTGAGAGGGTAAAATGTAAACATGCCAAAGATTGAGCGAGTTAAGTGTATTTAGCCCTAAAATCTATTCACTTAGCATTGTTTTTTAAAACATTACAAAACACTCAAGGCCCATTTTGTCAATGTTTTTTAAAAATTATTTTTAAAATAGAGAATAAAAAACAATTTTTTATAATTTTTTAAAAAACTAGATTGTTTGGCAAGATATTTTAAAATATTGTTTTTTAAAACAAAAAATAAGAAGTTTGTTTGAATGAAAGAATTTGTATTGTTTTTAAAAATAATGTATCACTTTTATTTTATAAAAATTTTATAAAATTAATTTATAATAATATGAAATCAAATTCAAATTAAGTCTTATTAAAAACTAAAAATTAAATTTACAACTATATATGAGTTAAAGATAAATATATATTTCTTAATTATGAAACAACTTTTTTATTATAGTGAAACAAAAATTTCTATAAGATAAAAATAATTTTAATATTTATTTTTAATACAAGTCAAATAAGTACTTCAATTATTTTTTTTTTTTTTTTTTTTTGTTTGATCATGATTTCTCATTCCTTTTTAGAAACTTTTTTTAAGTTAAAAGAATCAATTTTTTTTTTAATGTTTTATAAAATTAGGATATTTGGTAAGTTATTTTTATAAAAGGATTTTTAAAATAAAAAACAAAAAGTCCTGTTTGAATAAATTGTTTTTTTTTTTTAAAAAAATTGTTTTGATTTTGTAAAAACATTTTAAATTCAATTTATTTAATATTAATTAATTAAATTTAATTGAAGTCTTATTGAAAATGAAAATAATTTTGTAATTACAAATAAATTAAAAAATATATGGTTTTTAGTAAAACATAAATAATAATATTATAGTAAAATCATAAATTATATTTTAAGTAGAAAATATACTATTTTATTATATGTTAGAAAAATGATATTTTATTATATTCATAAATTTCTAGTATTAATGAGTTTACTATTTAAGTTTTAAATTATTTTTAAAAATTAATAGATTTGTTAACAAATCCAACACATTAAGTCTCGTCTTAATTTGCCTAACAAAAATAGAATTGAAAAATAATAATTCTATATAGGAAATAAGTAATAGAGTGTATGTGTCTTTTTATTGTTTTTAAAAATTGGTGAAAATAATTTTTACTTATTTTCTAAAAGGTGTGCTCTTTTTCACTTTGTTTTAAAAAAATGAAAACAGAGAACAATAACCAAACAATGCTATGAATTTTTAAAAATTGTTTTCTGTTTTTAAAAACTCCAAGCTCTTAAGTTTTCATAATATTTTTCTTTTATATAAAGAATAAAAGATTTTTTTTTAATAATTCTCTATTACTATTTTGTTATCTCTTACATTTTTTGCATATCATTTGAGATTTTTTTTTTCCTTTCTTTTTCTAATACTTTTCAAATACAAAGCATTAAGAAACTTGAGAAAGTATTTTGTTTTTGACATGGTATATATCCATTCATAATTTCCCACATCAATGTTTAAAATAATTAAAGAAAGAAAGTTATTAGGGTTTAAAAATAACTAAGAAATTTTCAATTATTAATAAATTAAAATTTGAAGTTTTCTTTTCAATGAAATAATTTATAGTTTATATTTATTTTGATAAATAAATAATTTTTCATAAAATAAAAATATATTAATGAATGGTTATACAAAATAAACCTCCCAATGGCTTAGCTCCCTTACCAAGTACTTTCCAAAGGAGAAAGATGTGCAGCAATCACTTTCTTCCTCACATGGTACTTGCCAAACAAAGAATATGTAAAATTTTTAAGTACTTTCTATTTTAAGTAATTTTAAAATAGAAAAAAAATATTTTCTCCTTTTTAAAAATTTAATCATTTTATTTATGAAGCCCCAAACCTGCCCCTAAAAAAAACCCACTAGATTTTAAAAAATAAAAAATGAAGGGTAGTCAATGAGAATCTCACTAAGGGTTTTTTTGGAACCAAATTTAACTAGGGTTGTTGGATTGAAAATTTTCCTTGAGGGGTTGTTTTGGTATTTCCCTTCCTTTGTAATGTCAAAAGAAGAGAAAAATGGAAGCTTAATTAAATTCAAATGGTGGCATGGCATGTGAAGTTCATTAAATGAGGGAAAAGTTGAGCAGCAAAGCTCTCAACCAATGGTCCAAGTTAGTGGCCAAACACATGGATATCTTTTAGGAATTTGTACTATCACCATCCCCATATCTACTTTTTTTCTCTCATTATTTTCCTTTATTTGTGCTCATTGCTTGTTTTCCCACAAGGGTCTCATTCATTATGTTTTCCATGCCCTTGGCGAAGGGCTTGTTTGGGCACCTTCAATCTTGGATTGTGTTTTGAGCCCAAAATAAATTGGATCCCTTGTAACATCATTTGCACCTCATTTTTGGATTTGTTAAGTTGTTAATTTGTTGGTTTGATGATAGAATTGTTAGAAGTGATAGTTGTCTAAGTTAAAAAGCTCGGTTTTAGGGATATATGAGACATTTTATTTTTACTCAAAGAAGGAATAAAAAACTATTTTTATATTATTTTCTTCTAGTTTTTCTCCCTATTTTCTTGTTCTAATATTTTCTCTCAAATTTTTTACGATCAAACATTGCATTTATCCAAAAGAAAAAAAAAAGAGTGAGAGAATTATAACTCTTGATGAGAAAATAGATCTAATTATTTTTTATAAGTAAAAATGTCACTACTTTAATAATATAATATGGTGTATGGTATATATGAAGGCGAAGGTTAAGCACGAGAATAAAAAAAGGATTCATTAATACGAGGATAATGTAAGATAGACTTTAAATATTGGAAGGCTAGATTAAGTATGTATGTAAGACATCTCACTATTTCTTTGTTTAAGCTACATTAAGTACACATTTAAGGTTTATGAAACATCTTGTATTCTAACCTTAATCCCGATTTCTTTATTTAAGATTTGAATTAAATAATTCAAATAATGTATTAGAGAATAAATTGTTTTGCCAATGAGGCACTTTCTTAACTTTTTAGAAAAACAACATTTTTCTTAAGTCTTAAGCTTATTAGGTTTTTTTGTTTTTTTTTCTAATATTATGATGTCTTGAAAACCTATGATTAATGTATCGAACATAGGAGAATGAAATGTCTCTTTTACCAAAGGATATGTTCATAATTCTTTTAGAATATCACCTTTTAAGTCACAAGTTTATTAGATTCCTTTTTAATGTTATCATGTCCTAAGGAAGCCATAATTATTGTCTTGAAGATGAATGGATGAGCATCTCTTTCTCATTGAGGTTTCTTAATGTTAATGTCTACTCCTTTCACTAACAAACATATCTAGTGCTATCACCTTATAAAATACAAAAAAAAAAAAAAAACCCCGAGGCCACAAAAAAGATGGAAAATAAGAATACTCATACTAAATATCACGTTTATGCCTTTTTATAAAAAAACAATACATCACTCTTTCATTATTACGAGTCTGTTTGATAATGTTTTTTAAAACAATTCTCAAAATACAATTTTTATAAATAGTTTTCAAGTGTTTCCATGGCCAAAATTTTGTTTAGGAACTCAAATATTTGTTTTATTGGTTTGTTCTTAGTGGAATTTCTACAATACTAAAGTTTTTAAAATGTTCTACATATTTTGAATTATTACTTGAGCACTCTACAACATCATAACTAAAAATATCTCAAATGTGTTCTAAAAAACATCTTACTTTCATAACAAATTTTGAAATATTTTTTTATTTATAAAACAATTTGCTATTTTCAAGAGCATAAAACCATTTTAGAAAATAGTTACCATTTTATAAAATAAACCCTAAGGGTTTGTTTGGTAACTGTTTTCGAACATAATTTTTAAAAACAATTTTTGAAATTTATTTTGTTATAGAAACAGTTTTTTAAAACAGTTTTATACAATAAAAGTCTATTTGAAAATAACTATTAGTAAAAACAGTTATCAAATAAGCTGTATTTTACGAATACAAAAGTAAACCCTAGATTAACCCAAATTTCTGTATGGGCTTAGGGGGGACACAAGCCCATACAACATAGAGATTATGGGGGCTGACAATTTTGAATAATATCGTCTGGCATGGGCCAGCCTGGCCAATGTGCAGTAATATTATTACTGTCTTGACAACATTTCCTTGTGGTGCCACCTTTCATTTCCACTTTTGCTTTCTATTCTCTCTCCTTCTTTCCTTTTATTTTTATTTTTTAAATAGTAAATAGTAAAATTTTATAAGGAATTGAGACCTACCTCCATGTCTTCTTTAATTTAATTTCAGAGTAAATATGCCCTAATTCTCTTTTGGCATTCGTCTTCTGCTGGTTATGTTTAGTTTGAAGGAAAATGGAGGAAAAGAAAATATAAAGGAAGAGCAAAAAAAGAGAAAAAGTGAAGGAAAATAAAATATAGATTTAGGTTATATTTAGTTTTTGAAAAATTTGAAGGAAAAAAAATTGAGACGAAAAGTAAAAAAAGAAAAAGAGAAAAATGAAGAAAAATAAAAAATAAAATTAAATCAATAAATTATCCTTATTTACTATTTCAAACTCATTTACTTATTTTACTTGCTCGCGTGAAGATTAAACAACTAAAAAATATATAAATTTTTAATTAGTTTTAATTATAATTGATTTTTTTATATATTTTTTATATAACAATCAATCATGAGAAAATATTTTTTTTAACAAAATTTTTCTCTTTTTAGTATTTTTGGAACCAAACATAACGGAAAATAGAGAGAAAAAATAAAAAATAAGTTTTAATTTAATAAATTATTTTTATATGTTTATTTAAACTCATTTAACTTATTTATTTGTTATAATAAGATTAAATAATTTAAAGATATATAAATTTTAAATATATTTGATTTTCTTTTATTTTTTTACATTAAAACCAAATACGAAAAAACCATTTTTTTAACATTTTTTTTTCTTTCCTTAGTACCAAACATTTTGTTAAAGTCAATAAATTAATTTTATATATTACAATTTTTTTTCACTTATTTAACTCTTTTATATAAAGATTAAATAATTTTAAAATATATAAATTTTTTAATAATTTTAATTATATCTATTTTTATATATATTTTTCATAATAAAATCAAATATGAAAAAAATTATTTTCTTTAACATTTTTTTTATTTCCTTAATAATTTTTGGGAATAATTTATTCTTAATGTAATGTAAAAACATTTTTTTTGAAATAATTATGATTTAATTTATGAATGCAGTTAAATTATTATTATTATTTTTAACAATATATAGAATACACTAGACAGGCATAAAAATGGTATATGTGCTCAAACCAAGGGGTACGCATGAGAACGTATTTTGGGATACGAGGCAGATAACCAAAAAACCATTAAACCGTGGCTTATTCACAAATACGACAAAATACAGGGGTGCCGTTGCAAAAACGACTTTCGCCTAAAAATCATCAACCCCACTCGCACTCCACTCAGAACAACTCTACTCGCTAATCCCCAAACTCCCAATTCCATTAGCTCTTTCGTTTGCATCACAACCGTCTGCCAAAGCCATAAAACCGGTCCCACCTAACAATTGGACGGCTGGGGAAGCGAGTAAGACTACGCCAACTATCTCCGCGATTGTCATTAATTTTTCCTCCGCCTCTGTTGTTTATCTGTTGAGAGCGAAAAGACTAGATAACCCTCGAAGAAAACGGGAAAACCCAGTCAAAGGACTCATCCACACAACAAGATCGAAACTCACAAACCATCTCTCTCTGCACTTTCTCTCTCTAGCATTCTCAGCCATTTCTCACACACTGCCTCTCTCTCTCTACATTTTCTGTGTCTGAATTTTGGAACTTCATCAGTAGAGAAAAAACCAAAGCCGAAACCCCCACCAAATTCTTCATTGATTTTAAGGTTAGGGTTTCATTTTTTTTTCCTTCTCGACAGCTCCAATTTTGGTATCAATATGTGCTTGGATTGAATCTAGTGGATTTCTTAGGTTCTATCTGTGTGATTTTGTCTTTTTTACGATTGATTATTTGGGGTTTGGTTCGATTTTGGATACCCTAAATCGTTTGATCTGGTTGATTGAATTAGGGGAAAGATCGACTGGTTTCAGTGTTTTGCAGTTGATGAGGGTTTTGGGTACTTGAAACCCTTGCCTTGTGTCTGGCTGCTGAGGAAAAGAGAAGGGGAATTTTGAATTTTGGGTTCTGTGGTATTTTTGGTTTCTGGGAAATGTAAAAAGTCAACTTAACTGAAATGTGGAATTCGGCTGTCCTTTATTTTCATGATTCTTATTGGTTAGGAAGCAGATTTTATTACTTTCATGCGCATCTGTGATTGTTTTGAAACTGATTTTAATGCTTTTTTCGAGTATCATAATCTGGGGTTTGATAGTTTAGAGATTTGCTATTGAATTTTTGAAATTTTCCCATTTGGACTATGGCTGTGAAGGATTAGACTTTTTGGTGAATTTTGTTGAGGGCTATGATTATCCGTGACCACCCTATAGAATTTATTTATTTATTTATTTATTTTGGGGGGGGGGGGGTTGGGGTTTGGGGTGTTTCTTGCTTTAGACGGGCATTATTGTAGATAGTGCTTTCTTTTGATCATATTACCATCCTAAGTCGATAATTGCTAAAAAGATCAATAGCAAATGTTGTTAAAAGTCATGATTGAGAATGCCATTTTCAAACTGCTTCCTCGTTTGAGTTCATCACAAATGAAACTCCTGAGTCACTTATCAAAGCAATTGATTTAATCAAGGAAAGACCACAATGAGAAAATGCTAATGTAAAACCTCATCTATATTACCACTTCATCCCTATGTTCTGCATTTAGTCAATGGTTTATATTGGTCTGTCTAGGTTAGAATCTTCCTTGCAGACCTCATTTAGGAATATAATTTATAGTTGTCTTTTTCCTCACACATGCGATGTTTGTAATAATTGATAAATGCTTCATTGTTCACAGAACATATATATATTTTAAATTAATGCAATGAGACTGAAAAATGCAAGTGAAAATGTTCCTTGGTACAGATTAAAACTTTGCAAAGATGATTTTTATGTTATATATGTGATTTTTCAGCTTTTGAAATCTAAAGGGCATTTCAAGGGTACCTTTGGGGTTTCTGCAATTGTATCCATATCTTCTGGTCATCATCATTTGTAGATATGCTTGAAGGTACCTCTTTGACTTGTTTGACAAATCTGCTATTAACACATTTGAAGTGCCAAATTATCTGGAAACTGGAGAACAGTCCGAATGTTTATGCTTATCAGTGACTAATTGAGAAAGGAAGCTTTTAACAGCGAGTGGGTATGGGAAGACATATTTCTAGACTTACTTTTTTCAATAAAAAAAGGAATGAACATTTTCAGACTGTTAATGTTTAATGTCCTAAAGTGGATAGTTTGACTGAAGTGGTAGCGCATGTATTAACTTCTCTGTACTTGTTGTATTGCAATCTCCTCGTTTGAACATTTGAATGCATGTAATAATCATTTATGATTGCTTTCTTGACCTTTTATTAAATTTTTTATAATTTTTTTAATAATTTTATGTATTGTTGCTTGTCAGTAATTGCTGATTGTATAGCTGGTACTGAACTGTACCAGGGTTCTGTTGATAGCAGGACCAACTCGATTCCTAAATTGATGAATTTTTACTTCCATTATATTACACATGGATAAAGGTTGGTCCAAAATTTGATACTGGATCATTCTGGCTCACATATGTCCCATTTCATTCAATCTTGAGGAAAAACAAAAAAAACTGATGCTAAGGTATTTTACTCCAATGGAATGTTATCTTGCTTTTCACTGGTAGGAGCCTGCAAGCATTTCATGCTTATGAGTGTTTCCAAGTAATTGATAGGGAATTGCATTCTTTAACATTTTTTCTTTATTTGACATTTTATTTATATCTGTTTAGGGGTTTCTGCAATGCACCGCGTAGGCAGTGCAGGAAACACATCTAATTCAACTCGCCCTCGCAAAGAGAAGAGGTTGACATATGTGTTGAATGATGCGGATGACACAAAGGTAGATTATTTTGTATTTGTTGAACATGCATGTTAGTTATCTATAAATTTTATCAGGGGCCCCTTTACTACTTGGATGTGTCACCTTCACTTTTAATGTATTGGGTTCTCCGAAATTGTGATGATTGCTGTAACTTGTTTCTTAAATTGAAGATAATTTGTAATTATATATTTTTCCAAATTATTGACGAGTGTCTAACAATTTTTTCCCCCTTTAGTGAATTTTTTATATTTCCTGAATCTTTCTCATTATTTTAGGGTGTTTATGGTTTACAGATTGCCATGTTTTTCTGCCCAATGTGGTGTAGTACCTTGGGTCACATATATTTTACTTTATTTGCTTACGAACCAAAATATGAGAGATTTTTACCCTGATACAACTTTATCACCATCTTTTGTCTCTTCATAGACAGTTCATGCAACTTTAAGTCAAATAACTTGATTCTTCTCCCTCACTGACAGGGGGAAAATAATTCACCAAATAGAAAAATATATTTTGTCATACCTGGGATGTGTGTATTTTTTTTTTTTATCAGAGGGATATGTATGTTCACTAATATGTGTTGCTTCAATTTGGATGAAAAATTGTTATATGCTTGCTCGTGGTGTTTGATTTGTTCTATTTTTAAATGAACATGTTAAGATTGCTGTGTTCCTATGTTACTTATCAAAAAAAAAAAAAAAAAGATTGCTGTGTTCTTATGTTATAGCTCCTGTTTTCAGTGAATCCATTTGGCTTGTTGGAACCCATGCTATCCTCCCCTCCACAAGGAGATACCTAAGCACCCTCCTGCTGCTGTGGCCATGGTGTCATTTTTTTTTTTTTTTTACCAGAGCTATGGTGCCATATTATCATTGATTACTTTTTATACATGTTGTCCTATTTTTTCTTTTTACAATCACGAAGTTCAAGCAATTTACATGCTTAGCTATGCCTATTATTGTTTGTCTTATTGTAACTATGTATGGTTAACCAACATGCGTGTGGGAATCACATAACAAAATAAATCATATGACAGTGTTCTCATTTACACACCCCTCTTGTGTTGTTTTATTTTTCCCAATATCAAGAAGATTCTTTTCCCCTCCTCATCAAAAAAGGAAGATTCCTTTCCCCTTTGCTAGGTTACTGTTCTGTTGATAATTCTTTTACTGTTAGAGGATTTATAAATTCTTATGTGGAATGTTTCCCTATTTGCAGCATTGTGCAGGCATAAATTGTTTGGCTGTATTGAAGCCATTGGCTCCTGATGGGCGTGATTACCTCTTCACTGGAAGCCGTGATGGCACGCTGAAGAGGTGGGAGCTCACTGAAGAGGTGGCTACCTGTTCTGCCACATTTGAGTCACACATTGATTGGGTACTGATCTTGCTTGTGTTAGGCTATTCTTCATCATTTACTTCACACATTGCTGATCTGATTAGTGCCTAATTATTAGAATCATTTACATAAGTAGTTTCAGCCTTTATATTGGTATAGGCTATTCTTTTGCATTGTCAGTTCCTCATGAAATGAATTTATCTAGTTTTAGCCACATAGCATCATTATTGGCAATCTAGCATTGCCAATCATTGATGAAATGGACATTTCTTTTAAAAATTTAAATTTATAGGTTTCCATTTTCAACATTGATAGTTCTCTTATCTTTATATGGGATTGTTTAGTTCATTGAATTCCATTTTTTATTGTGCTGCATACATACATTATTATTGAATTTGAAAGGAAAATTGTTGGTTGTGCAGGTTAATGATGCTGTTCTTGCAGGTGACAATACGCTTGTTTCCTGTTCTTCAGATACTACCCTCAAGGTTTGTCAATTTGAATCCATCATTGTTGGTTTTTTAACCTATGGAAAATCTGATTATTTTTATTGACTTATTTCCCTTATTGAGATACACCAGACCTGGAATTGCTTGTCTGATGGAACTTGTACCAGGACTCTCCGTCAACACTCTGACTATGTTACTTGTCTCGCTGCAGCAGAAAAAAATGTAATTTCTTTGTCAAAATTTTCATGGAATTATTTACTGCATAGATGAAGGGTTCTTGTCAGTGTAATGCTGCTATTTAAGTTTCATGTTCAATTTAATGGTGCATATTTGGGGGCATTGTGTCATATTTTGTCATTATCATTTTCTGATCCTTTTATAGTGTCATGCATTTTAGAGCAATGTCGTTGCCTCTGGTGGCCTTGGTGGGGAGGTTTTTGTATGGGATCTGGAAGCTGCACTAACTCCAGTCTCAAAGTCGAGTGATGCAATGGAGGAGGATTGTTCCAATGGCATCAATGGTTCTGGAAATTCATTGCCCATTACAAGTCTACGGACTATTAGTTCAAGCAACAGTATTTCTCTACACCCTACTCCACCTCATGGATATGTGCCTGTTGCTGCCAAAGGCCACAAAGAGTCTGTGTATGCATTGGCAATGAATGATAGTGGAACCCTTCTTGTTTCTGGTGGAACTGAGAAGGTATGCTATGATATTTATAGTTTCTTTATTGTCTTCATTTTTGAAGGATCGTTAATTCTTCCTTGCATCTGATTTCTTTTTTATATAATAAATTTATTTATAATAGGTTCATTAGGTTTCTCTAAGTACCAATGAAGCCATTTTATGATATAGTTGATTTGCATCTTATATCCTTGACTTTTATGTTGATCAGCTAGTGTGTTGCTCCTGGTTTACTATTAATGGAAAGCAATTTTATGGCAAACTGCTACTGTACTGTAGGTTGTGCGTATTTGGGACCCAAGAACTGGTTCAAAGACCATGAAGCTCAGAGGGCATACAGATAACATTAGGGCTCTGCTTCTGGATTCTACTGGCAGGTGGGTTGCATGAAATCTGCAGTTATTTGACAAGGCAATTGTAAGCATTTTTGCTAAGCTTCAAATTGATTTTGGTCTTTTTCATTTGCAAATTTTTATACTAGCTTTTCTTTTTCCCTTTTTTAGGGTAGGGGCAAAGCATTTTGTGTTGACTAGTTGTTGCATTTATATCATCATTTTTTTGGTGATATCCATTCATGCACTTGATTGAATTTTTCATATATGTATACATGCATATGTAATACAGGTTCGAACAATGTTTCAACCATACCTAATACTTTTGTTCAGTTCTGTAGCACTTGCTGCAATCTTGGTTTGAAGTCAGATTGCTCTGCAGGAGGCATTCCCATATGGATTTTGTTACCAGTTTGAGTGGCCCTTCATTGTTAAGTGCTATCTTGTTTATTATTTTCTTTCGTTTTCTTGTCTTCCTTGCTTATGTAGTTTAGTTGGGCCCAGTGAGTGTATTCCATGTATACATGGATTGCCACCCCCCACAAGGCTTTTTTTAATTCTTTTTTTTTTTAATTTTTTTTTTACTTTTTTTTTTTTGTACTTATCAGGAAAAAAAAGTTTCTTGTGGGTTCTGTTTTGTATGGCATGGCTAGAAATCTATGTATTTATATAGTGTCATGTTATGTATGTCTAAATGGATGTTTCCATGTTTTTGTGCCTATGTATGTCGGTGTATGTATGTATATATACTATGGATTATCTCTGAATCCTATTATCAACATATCATTCAACAATGCCTTTGATTTCCTTCATTGATACACTTATTACTACTGCTGTTGTTGATGGGACTACAGATAAAAGACGATACCAACAAAGAGGGATTACTTATCAAAAAAGTGGAAAAGGAGAGAGAAAGAAAGAGGGAATTTGGTTGTTTTTCGTTTTATTTCGTCTTAAATTTTCTTGGAGTTTGGGGGTAGGAAGAGTTGAGATTTCAGCAGTATTCTTATGGAAAGCACATCAAGTGGCTAGGGTTGGGGTGGGGATGTGAAGGTTCTAGGTTTGATTCCATGTCCTAAAGTTCTGATTGGAGGAATTTGTGATAACATATGGGAATAACCTGGATAAAGTTTGGAAGCCATCGGCAATGATGAAATTGGGCTAAGCTTTGGGTATGATATGGTGTTTGGTTGGTGTTTTTCTTTCTTTCTTTTTTTTTTTTTTTTTTTTTTTTTTTTTTTTTTAAGGGGAGGGAGGAATAAACTTGGAAGTTATGTTTTTCTTGAAACCTTGTTGATAGCTCCTCTTGTTGAATGATAGATAAATCAGTAAATTTATTTGCATGATATTCATTTTACTATAGTTATGCTTTACTTGAAACCTTGTTGATAGTACCTCTGGTTGAATGATAGATAAATCAGTTAATTTATATACTTGATATTCATTTTTCTGTCTTCTTGATCCTTCTTTGAATAGAGGATTACATCTTGGCAGAACTGCTTATCCTTCTTTGAATATTTAACCACAATGAAATTATTGGTTATTATAAAAAAAATTTACTAGGAGAAAAACTTTATGCATTTTAATGTCATATAATACAAATGGAAATTATGTAGTTGAAAATTAAATCTTTTAGAACATAAATAAAATATGTAATTATTGTCAACTTCATAGATTGGCTGGGGTCTTGCTAAAGGAGGGGAGTTGTTTCTTGTGCCCTCTGTCTTTTGGGTTGTGCCTTTTGATGCCTGTTGTAGACAACCTGTATACTTTGGTGTGCTCTTATTGGCACTGTTTATAAATTTGTTTTCATTTGCTTATCAAAAAAAAAAAAAAGGTTGTCATCCCAGTTATTAGGGGTGTGACTCTTAAATACTTGAGATGACCCTATGGCATAAAATATCGCATTCCCTAGGAAACCTCAATAATCACTTTTTTAAGAGTCTGCTATTGCTCAAATAAATGCTCCCCAAACTCAAACAATTGTTGTTCCTAGATCGAGGGATTATGTCTTTATTTTTACTTTAGTTCTGTGTTTACTTCTCTTTTATATCTGTAGTTGCACTTTTCTGTTTAGCCTTTTTTTTTTTTAATAAAAAAAAAGGGAAATATATTTTTTGGGTAAGCTTGTTTGTTTAATTTGTTGTGCTAAGATGACCATTGTCTTACTGCTTGGTACTTACACAGTGTTAGAAGAATGCATCATCCTTCTTTGTATTTTTCTTTTATTATTACATTTTTTTGCTTCTTACTAGAAAAAAAGGGGACATATTTGAGAAGCATGTTAGTTAGCAATTTCTTTTATCCACTGGATTTGTGTTGCTTCCTGGCAAATTCACAAAATCCAAACCTTTAATATTTTTGAGCTTCAAACTTTTTTAATCTTCGTTTTATTTTTTGCAAGTAACATCCTGTATTCTGACAATTTAATTTGTTGCAAATATTTCCTGTTTTTCTGTCACTACAGCATCCCTTATGATTAATTTTTTATTTCAGTACTTTTTTCCTCTTTAATTTTCAGTGTCACACAAGGTAAATTTTAGGACTGTGATGGATCTTGAAATGCATTGGGGAGATATTGGGTGTGTTGCATCATTGTTGGACTGACTAATCATTAGTTGCCTTTCCAATTTGATGAATCATCTATTGCTGTGTTACTAATCATTTTGATTATGTTCTTGTTTACTTCAAGTAAGTGTTTTTTAATTCTCATTGTTGCAGGTTTTGCTTATCGGGGTCTTCTGATTCCATGATTAGGTTGGTACCTCATACTGCTTTTTGCTTTTTCACAATGATGAAACTTATTATCTTATTCAGACATGCAAATTTGCCTTTTAATGTTCCTCCAGTTCCATATGCAGTTCAAATGGTTGTAATGATGCTAGTCAGTCAATTTTTTGTTCCTCTTGGTCATTTTTTATGAGTAGGCCCAATATCAACTACTTGGCTGTATAAATACCAAGGATGAACGTCTAATTTATTTGCTTAGATTTGCATGGGAAATGCACTTTTCATGGGCAAAAAACTAAAGCTAACAGGTACAAATTGGTCTGATCAGATAGGTACCCATTTTGGGGATGTCCAGGGCTAAAGTCACTGAATGGTAAGTGGCAATTCCCCAAATTGAACTCTGTTTTGTATTCATCTATGGGGTTATAGGTGGGACTGAGTGTAACCACCAAGTTTGGAGTGGGGTGGCGTGGTTCCTCAATGCCTGGGACATCAGAATATTGAACCATGAACAAAGAAAGGCATGAGAAAAAAGCCCCATTGGCGAGCATTGTGAAGCCTGATTCTTTACTTGAGGGGACATGAAAGGCATTTGACTTTCCATCTCTGAGAGAGGGGAAGGGCAGAGCTTTTGCTTTCAACATGATGAGTTGTTTCAAAACTAATCTCAACAGTTTTTTGAATTGATCCTCAACAGAATCAAAGTAACTTGATTGATGCACATGCCTTGTAATTCTTTATTGTGTAATTCTTTTTTTTTTTTGATAACCGAGGAACCTTCCATGGCCAAGCCCTTAGTACTCATCATGGGGACCCAAACCTTGGGGTGCTGACTGCCCCGCAATAACCAATCTTTATTGTGTAATTCTTTATTTAGGACCTTCTCCTAGACAAAGAGAGGGCAAGTGTCAAATCAAATTAACTTGATTTATAAGCATACCTTCTAATTCTTTATTGAGTGGTTTTCTATTATAACTTCTATACCTATTATGTTTATTTACCATCTCCAAGAAATTTTTATTTTTTTTATAGGCAAAAAATACGAATATATAAACAAGCACCAAAAAGACAGCAAACCATTGTACACAGGTTGTATACAATGAGCACCTAAAGGCGCAACCAAAAAAGAGAGAACACAAAAAACAACTCCCTCCCTCAATGAGAACCTAACCAATCTGCAAAATCAAATAAAGATGTAGAGCTTATGTCTATGCACATCTTCACCCACGAAAACAAATTTCTAAGGAAGAGTTTTTCAAACCTTGATCTGATTGCTCCTTATCGTAAAAAGCAAGAGTCAAAGCATTCAAATCATATCATCCCTAACCATTATCTCTCCTCTTAGCTGTAACAAAGAGTTGGGTTGAGATTGATAAAAATTGGAGATACATAACTGTGATACTATATACGGGAATGGAAAGTTTGCTATTAGGCTACATTTTTTGTTGAATTTTACATTGCTTAGCAAGTGTTTAGTGCCTTCAAAGGAGCCTAATTTTATATGGAGCTCTATCATGGCTATTAAGTAATGGTACATGGGTGAGGAATAGGCAGCAAGGTGCTGTATGGATGGCACCTTTGGGATCTGTGTCTGAAGTATTTGAGGATTTTCTTAAGGCATCATATGATATCCTGGAATGTCGCCCTAGGATCAGGATCATTATGATTTTAAATTTTTGGGTGACTGAATTCTAGTTTCTGGTATGAAACTAAACCCTGCAATGCTATTTCATATGTAAGTTTGCAGGTTTCTAATATGTGGGAGAGAGATGCCATTCCAATCTTAGAGCACACTTTTTGCCCTACTGTTCATATTGGAGAGAAAGTTCCTAGCATTATATAAGCATTGACTCTTCTTAACAATGTAGACGCGTTTTAAAGTTGTGAGCCCTTTGAGCTTAGAGCGGATAATATTTATATGGTTGGGAGTGGGTTATTACAAATGGTATTAGAGTTGATCCCCGACTTTAGTGTTGAGGTTTGTTTGTTTGATCCTATAATCTTATGGGACACAACGAGGACGTTGTGTTTGCATGAGGGTGATTGTGATATCCCACAACCGATAGGGGAGAAAGTTCCTAACACTAGACGTGTTTTAAAGCTGTGAGCCCTTTGAGCTTAGAGTAAATGATATCTATATGGTTGGGAGCGGATTGTTACAAAGCCTCTACCTATGTGGAGGGGAGAAGAAGGCTCCACTTGGTAAGATGGACGGCTATTTGCAAAGATAAGAGGTATGGAGGTTTGGGGTTAAGGCACTTGAAGGAATTCAATCATGCTTTGCTTGGAAAATGGCTTTGGAGATTTTCTTTAGAAAGGGAGAGTTTTTGGAGGAAAGTCATTGTTGGTGAATTTGGAGAGGGGGAAGGGGGTTGGACCACTAGAGAGGTAAGGGAGTCCTATGGGATGAGCCTTTGGAAAGACATTAGAAAGGGATGGGAGGAGTTCTTCGTCAGAACTAGTATTCGTATTGGAAATGGTAGACATACCAGATTTTGGTGGGACTATTGGGTTGGAGATTCTAAGCTGAAGGAGCTCTTTCCTTTGCTCTTCAGAATTGCAACCCATAATACTGCTGTAGTGGCTGATCTTTGGGGGAGACAAGGAGGTGGTGGCGGGGGATGGGAGGTGTACTTTAGAAGACACTTTCATGATTGGGAATTAGAGGAGGTGAATCGTTTTCTAATTCACATCTCTGCAGTAAAGGTCCAAGAAGGGGAGGATTCTCTAATTTGGAAGATTGAGAGGAAAGGAAAGTTTAGTGTTAAATCTTATTATCGGTCTTTAAAGGTGGAGAACAGCCCCTTATTTCCAGCAAAGGAGGTATGGGGTTCGTGTGGCCCTTTAAGAACTTGTTTTTTTGCTTGGGAAGTTGTTTGGGGTAAAATTTCTACTGTTGATATGTTAATGAGGAGGGGTTGGTCTATGGTTAATAGATGCAATCTTTGTAAAGAGAATGAGGAATCGGCGGATCATATTCTAATTCATTGCGGTAAGACAAGGGAGCTTTGGACTGTGGTGCTCTCTTCTTTTGGGGTGGTGTGGGTGTTCCCGAACTCAGTGAGAAATTTGCTTCTTGAATGGAAAATTAAGGGTCTAGAAAAGAAGAGGAGTGTAATTTGGAAAATGACGCCTATTTGTTTGTTTTGGTGTATTTGGGGAGAGCGGAATAGAAGAATGTTCCAAGAAGAAGAGAAGTCAGATACGAGCTTGAAGAATCTCTTCCTTCGGGCTCTTCTTGAATGGTCTCAACAGTTCATGGACGTGGACTATCTCTCTTTTATGAATATGTTGGGTGGTTGATTTGTTGGTCATCTTTGGCATTTTTAGGTTTTTGTTTCTCCTTTGCTGCCTTGGGTGAGGCCTTCTTTGTATACTGCCGGTGTACTTAGGGAGTGCCCCCTGTTTTGGTGTGGTCTAATATGATTTCTTCTCTTGGTTTATAAAAAAAAAAACCCTCCTTTTCATATCACTATTGCCAAAAACTTCCACTTCTGCAACACTATTGTTCTCACACTGCTGCCACCCATGCCACCATTGCTAGAAACCATGTGGTTGCCACTTCTCCCGCCATTGCATTGCTGACACTGTCAGTAGGCCACCACCATCATGGTCACTCCAATCCAACCACCATCACTGTTAAGTACTCATCTCATCCATGCCACATGCTTCACCACAAGATCATCACGAGTGCCACGACCACCATCTTCATTTATTGTGGACTAACACAATCATTGTCACACCAAATGCCACCACCATAACCACTGCATCCCCTTTCAGAATTGTAAGTGATCTGCAAGGATATTTTTTTGGGTCCTAAACAGAAGAGGGGCACCTCTGTTGGGGTTGGTCCAGTCAATCGTGTCCAACATAACCATGCATCTCCTTTCAGAGTTGCGAGTGCTCCACAATGGGTGTATATAGATATTGGGTTCAAAACAGAAGGGAGGCGCACATCTCTTTTGAATTTGGTTCGGTAAATTGTGTTAAATTAATTGGTTTTCTGAGTGAAATACAATTTTTGTTAACCAAATGTGGTCTAAATGCTGTTGTTAGGATTTACACCCCCACAAGAAAAAGAGGAAGGCAGCAATGAGAAACAAAGGAAATGCCATAATAGAACTGCTATTATAGCATCCTCCATTGATGTAGAACAACCTTAGGATAGTTGTCTACAACCAAATAAGGTGGGCTAGGGCTTCAATTTTTTAAGATTTAAGGAGAGCTAAAATTATGGCAGTGAAGAAAATAAAATAAAATCATAAACAAGTCATTAAAGCCTTCTTAGAGTCTCACCTAAAAGAAAAGTCATGGAGTCTCACAATTGAAAATTGCAAGGTATGTAAAAACTTTAATATAATTCGTCATCAATCCCATAATTAAGTAATTAACCTTATTTTCAGGTTTTGGAAAACTCTAAAAATTGAATAAAATTATGAAAACAGAAACCTAGTCCATTTAGTAATTAAGGGTTCTATTCTTTTCCTATAATGATTAAATCTTCTAAATAAAAAAATCTAAAAGAAAGTAAAAATACTTTTTTTAGATTAGAAACTTAACTTTATATAAAATTCTTTTTCTTTCCCTAATATGCTTCAAGAAAGAATATATGTGTGTGCGTGTGTGTGTGTATAAAGAAATAAGCACTAGAGATACCAAAGTGCACACAAAGTACGAAGAATAGGTAAGAAGAAGACACAGGCAAGTTTTGCAAGGAGCAACATGTTATGCTCCATCATATTTTGAAACTATAATGTGATGAAACTTCGAGTAACACTTGCATGGCCCTCTGCTCTGTTACTTCATTTTTTTCATTAGAGTAATTTCTTTAAAGCTCTATGCAGTTTTCTTTATTTTGTAAGCTACATATCATTGATGGGGAAAGCTACAAGTTGGTTGAATCCTAGAAGTTTTCTCCAAGAATTATATTTCTACTCGAGTTTTGCCTTGTTTTTTTTTTCCATTTACCCTTAGGGGTGAGGTTGAGGTTTGTGCTTGGATTCATGGTTGTTAACTTGCAAAACATATTATCATTTTTCTATTCTTTTGTACAATGTATCATAAGTTTTTTTATATGGTGAAAAAATAAATAGAAAAAAAATGTATACATGCACATATATATTGGAAGCATGAATTGTGAGGTAGTATATAACCAATTTCATAAAAGATATTGAGATTTAAAGAGTTAAACTATATCATACCATATGAAAACATTGAATGCTAGAGCTTTAAAAAATTCAATTTAACAAAATATGAGTTTAATGCATAGATTTCTCATAACATCCACACAAATAAGCTTTTTAAACTTTTACATATGATTTTAGTTCCAAATTCTAACTAGGCATATGTATTTGTATGTGTTGTGGATATTTATGCCTTATGTTTTATCCCCAAACTTCTAACTTTTCATGTTTGTCACCATTCTTTTTCCACTAAAAATAAAAATAAAAAACTGATTTATTGCCTAAAAATTTTTATTTATCAATTACCATCATTTTCAATGTCAATAAATATTGTTAGAATAAATTTAATTAACTTCCAACATTGTTTTTGACAACAAGGATATAGTTTTTCATATAGGATTATTTTACCTCTCTCTCTCCCTTTTATGACTACTTTCTAACCTTACCATTCATTTTAAACAATTACTATAATAATTCTTTCAAAAAAGGGAATTTTATTTTTGTTAAAATTATGAAAAATAGTTGAAGATGTATATATTGTTGTATTTTGTATTATATCATGTATTGTATATGTATTGCAAGATACGTTAGTGATAAAATATGAATTACGATATGTATTGATTTTTGTTAAAAACGCAATGCATCATTGTATTGTATTATGTATTGTAAGTTTTGAACGCTTCTTCTCTTGTAAGTTTCTTTGATTGGTTAGGCTTTAAGGGAAGGTGATGTGTTTTGTTTCTATCCCTTCCCCTTCGGTTTGAGCCTTTGGGCTTCTTTTGTATACTCTGAGGGCACTGTTTTTGTTGCTTCCTCTTTTTGTTTAATATACATCCTTTTATCTATCAAACAAAAAAAAACAAAATGTATTGCAAGTTTTTAACAACTATGCTTGGATTTAGTTGTGCAAGGTAGTTGCTTCCCTCATCCCTCCAGTCTCCTTTGTTGCTGCTTTTGTATTTCTTCCTCTTAATAAATTTTCTACATTGCTTGTAGGCATTGTACGTTTTCTTTTAGTTTCGCAGCTGAGCAGCTTTAGTTTCTTTTGGGGTTTTTCCATTCTTACTCTTTTGTCAGTTCTTAATTTTTTGGAATGATACCTACTTCTTTGTATTTTTAATCCATTTCAATGAATTTCTTTTCTGATAAGATAAATAAATTTTCTGGTTTCTGATTTTTAATCACGCATCCAATATATGTTTCGTTTATTTCCTTATAATTAATCCTTTTAGTGCTTCATGTGGTTGATCAACCTGTACATCTCTCTTCACATTTCACAGGCTATGGGATCTTGGTCAGCAGCGATGTGTGCATTCCTATGCCGTGCATACAGATTCTGTCTGGGCACTTGCAAGCACCCCAACATTTAGCCATGTTTATAGTGGTGGGAGGGACCTTTCCGTGAGTACAGTTTTATCCCAGAACTCAACCAATGCAAATATTCCCCTGCCTCTTTCTTATGTTTTGCCATTATTTTTTTCCTTTAGCATATGATGTTTTCTCCCTTTTTTCTTTCTCTCTCTCTCTCTCTCTTTTTTTTCTGATCTTTTTCTGCAATACTCATCCTTTGATGCCCAATTCTGTTTATACTCTCAGTTATACTTGACAGACTTGGCGACAAGAGAGAGTATTTTGCTTTGCACAAAGGAACATCCTATTTTGCAACTGGCATTGCATGATGATGGCATATGGGCTGCAACAACTGACTCTTCTGTACGCAGATGGCCAGCTGAAGGACGTAACCCTCAAAAGGTTTTTCAGAGAGGCGGTTCATTCTTGGCTGGAAACTTGTCCTTTTCAAGGGCAAGGGCTTCCTTAGAAGGATCAACACCTGTAAGTCATTCTTATTCCTGTCTGTTCTGTAATTCACAAAAGATGTTAATGTGTATACTGAATCCTTATTGTGCATAATAATATGAATGGTAGGCATCCTTTAAAAAACACTTGTTCTCTTTTGTTTATTTCTTTTTCCTTCTTTCTCCAAAGAGGTATACCTGAGCTTCCTTAACCAAGTTAATATACTTTTTCCAATGTTGTAGGTTCCTGTTCACAAGGAACCATCCTTTACCATTCCTGGAACCCCAGGAATTGTGCAGCATGAGATTCTAAATAATAGAAGGCATGTCTTGACTAAGGTAATTAAGATGCATCCTCTTATTTTACAATAAGATAATTATTACTTTTATGATCAATTTCTAATTCAGATTTGAATGGTTATTTTGTTGAATGTGATTTTGCAAATTGACACTATACTTCTCCACAATAGGATACAGCTGGCTCAGTGAAGCTATGGGAGATCACTAGGGGCATTGTTGTTGAGGACTATGGACAGGTTAAAAGAGCTCATTTTTTTGTCTATAGTTTTTGTGACTCTAGAATGATATGATTCGTGCCCCTGTGCTAAGGCCTGATTGGGTTGCAATTGTCTTGCTGAATTACGATGTACGGCTTTTACGTTTGAAGATTTTCTTTTGGGCTAATTCCTAAACATTTGTGCTTTTAACTTCCTTAGGTCTCATTTGAGGAGAAGAAAGAAGAATTGTTCGAGATGGTATGGATTCCTAATTTATATTAAATATTTGTTGTAATTTGAGTGAAACATTTTGGTGGATCTTTCTTTTGATTGCATTATCTTGTCCAGGTGAGCATTCCTGCATGGTTTACTGTAGATACGAGGCTGGGAAGCTTGTCTGTCCATTTGGATACCCCACAATGCTTTTCTGCAGAAATGTACTCTGCTGACCTTAATATTATTGGAAAACCTGAGGATGATAAGGTAAATCCGTCATTATTCCTTATTATCATCTCCCCTTGAGAAAGTATTTTGTTGCTTTGTTTGGTTGGAGTGATTTATTATTTTTTTTTGGGTTTTTTTAATTTCTTTTTTTTTGCTTTTATTTATTTTTTCTCCTAGAATGGGTGGGGCTTTTGGGTTGGTTGGTGTTGTTGTTTATGTACCTTTACTATGGTTTTTCCATTATTTGTAAAAATTATGATAAAATGGAAACAAGATTATCAATTAAAAATTCTTTTCCTATGTCTGACTCTCAGAGATATATTACCCTTTATTCTCTTATGAAAGGGTACTCATGAAGTGACCAGATCTCTTTTACATCATATAATTATAAAATTGAATTTATTCTGGTGAGATTTCTTATCTTTATTCTCAAAGTTTTGTATCACTATGTCATTGAATTTCTGAATTTGGTAGCAGAAATCCCTTGGGTACATCTCAGCTATATCTGTACATTTTTGGGCACTTCATGTAGATAGCTGGAGTGTTAGAATTTTGTTTTTCTTCAATTTTGTTTTTGTAAAATTTTCTGACTTTAAAAGGCATTTTAGACAATGTGAGGTAGGAAGCCAAAGGCTTTCCACCAAGTAGTTTTTGCTTTACACTGTATGATTTATTTATTTATTTATCTTTTTTTTGAAGGATTTCTTATCCTTCTTCCTTTTGTGTATACTCCTAATATACAAGTATAGTTTTTCCTCAAAAAAAATAAAACATTTTTATTTTTTTGCTGTTATATATCATAAAAGAAGTTCTATAATCATCATTAATTGGAATGTGTTTGGTAATCAATGTATCCTGAAATGGTGTAACTTTGCATTTTCATAGGTTTAATTGCAATAATTCATTTATTGTATCATCTTAATGTGATTCTGCAGGTTAATTTAGCACGGGAAACTCTTAAAGGTCTTTTGTCTCATTGGTTAACCAAAAGAAAACAAAGATTTGGGTCCCAATCTGTAGCCAATGGGGAGGTTGCTTCTGGGAAGGAAATTTCTACTAGAAGTATTACCCACTCAAGAATGGAGATAGATGGTAATGCTGAAAATGATTCCATGGTTTATCCTCCTTTTGAGTTTTCAACAGTTTCCCCTCCTTCCATTATTACTGAGGGCTCGCAAGGAGGCCCATGGAGAAAGAAAATCACTGATCTAGATGGAACGGAGGATGAGAAGGACTTCCCTTGGTGGTGTCTAGATTGTGTACTGAACAATCGTCTACCTCCCAGGGAAAATACCAAGTAATTCTTTGACCTTGTTGCATTTGCTTTTCTTTATTGGTTATTATTTTCCCCTTTTTTTATAGGCTTTTCTTTATTGGTCATCTACTTGCAAGATACCTTGCATATAAGAAATTGCTTATTATTTGTTTGCTGTTCTGTGATTGAAAGATGCCTGCTGCTTGCTGTAGTAGGACCTGTTAAAAGATTGCGATCATTTCTGGGATGTGAAATAAGTGTCAGTGGTTGGGGCCATATATTGGATTGCTTTAAATAAATTTATGCATCCAGAATGAAACAGTTGACTGTCGAATTCTTCTACTGGAAGCTATTGGAAGTATTATGGTGTTAATGAGCCCTTGACATGTTGACATGTTTGGGAAATTAAAAGAACTATATTTTTGTCACGTTTGATGTTGCTGGTGCTCAGGCTCCCTGAAATTGTGAACTATCTTTATTTTGTCCAATGAAAAGTAATGAATGATTGTCATAGGAAATCAGACATTTTCAGTTATTGGTTGCCTAGCGTTATAGGACACTGTTCATTTTTTATTTATTTTACATAACCAATTTAGTAATTTTCATAAAATTTTATGTAAACTACTGCAGGTGCAGCTTTTATCTACAAGCATGTGAAGGTTCAACTGTTCAGATCCTTACTCAAGGGAAACTGAGTGCACCTCGTATATTGAGAATTCATAAAGTAAGTTTTTCTTTTGGTTCTGCTAGTTTGGAAAAAGGTAAAGTTTTCAACTTCGCTTGTTTGGGTACAATAACACATGTATATTTTATGTACATGTGCATATATGCCTTGTGCATGCATATCATAAATGCTGCTTGTGGCTTTTGTCTGATATTTGTTTTCTTCATGTGTCATTCATTATTGAAGTTGAAAGTTCTTAACTATAATGACCAACTCCAATGTACATATGAGATAAATGGGAAATGAATGTTGTACTGTATATTCTCTCACTTTATAGCATATGCTTTGTGAATAGTGAAACAAAATGAAAATTGAATTGTGTTTCATTTTCTCTGAGGCAAGTTGAATGCCTTGTTGGATCTGTTTATTTGATGTAAAATTCTTCCTGCCTTTTTTTTTTTCCATGTAAAATACCTTTTCCACCTGTCTACCTTGAGCACCATCTCACTCTTCATCTCCATAGCTTCCAAGCAACACCAACTGCTCAAAATTTTTGAGCACTTTTCTCTTGAAAAAGCTGGTAATGATTTTTCTGGGAACCTTTTTCTTGAGCTATGGTCACCTTTGGGAATCCACTGCTGTATCAGCCATTCTCTGTGGAACTTGATGCTTTATTTGCCTATAATTCTATCTCCACCCCACTGATTTCTGGCAATATTGTCCTTTTGAAAATCTAGTACGTTGACAATCTCTGCTTGGAATCATAATCAGTGATTGATTTATATAAATTATGTAAAAAACCTCACAGAATTTTTTATGGATCAGGTTCACAGTCAATCTGAAAGCATGGCAAAAATTGGGGAAAAAACAAAGTCAGTGTTGAAATTATTAAAGAAAATAGTTCTCTTCATTCTTTCAATTGATATTTCCAGTTAGGGTTTTTATTTATTTATTTTTAATTTTAAATTTTTCTTTTTGGTTTTTACTTTTTTATTTGTGAAGTCGAAAGTGAATGAAGGTGTCCAAGTTGATTGTAGATAAATAAAACCCCTACATTTATTGTGTTACCTGAATACATGATGACCAGGAAATTCAAGTAAATAAAAAATGGTGCTTAAATCCTTGACTAATAAAAAACAGTCGGTGGTGATTTTGAAGATGAGGGTTTAGCACCACAAATGGTTGGTGTCATAATACTCTGTCTTTCCTTCGTAACACACTGATTAATGATTGTAGAATACTTGAACATTTTCAAGTTTCATACCAAACAATGAAAAAACTAAAAAAATTGGTGTTTTACCTGTAAAGGCTTTAAATTTGAAATGTTTTCCCACCATGAAGTGCTTTATGTCAAAGCAACTGAAGTCATTATCTAAAATATACTTTAGTAGATACACAGAGATGTATTAGACTGCTGGCTGAAGCATCAGGGAAAAATGTTCAGAGGTTAACTTGGAGCATGTCTCATATATATTATCCTCCTCAGTGTGCTCTGTGATGGGAGATCAGATTATCCTGTCCTGCCTAGGGGCCTGAGACTTCTAAGTACTTGGGCATAATTTTGTAGAAGCATTCTGGTGTCTGTTTCCTTAGTTGGATCACATTGTTTAAATGTATATATTATCATCTGAATGGATGAAAGATGTGAGGAGCATCTCTTTTTGTGCATCTTGACATGTGTTCACACCAGGTTGTACAAAACTGCATTTACTTCATGCTTTTAGAAGAATACTGTGTGATGAAAACAATTCTGTGGATTTTTTTCTTTTAGGTTGTTAATTATGTTGTGGAAAAGATGGTCCTTGACAAACCAATGGATAATGTAAACCCTGATGGAACATTTGCCCCGGGCCTCCCTGGTGGGCAGTCACAGCATTCAGCGGTTGGTGGAGATGGATCCTTCAGGTCTGGGTTGAAGCCTTGGCAAAAGCTTAAGCCCTCAATAGAGATCTTGTGCAATAACCAGGCAAGTTGATATACTTGGATGAGTATAATGTTACTGATCCATTCACCTTTTGTTAAAGCAGTATTTCAAACTATGAACTGCAACTTTGTGCTTCTTGAAATGCTGAATTAAAACAGAAGAATTAGAATTTGGAAAAAACAGTAAAGTAGAATGGATAAATATATTAATGGTAATCGCTATGTGATATGGAGTGCCATTCCCTTGGGTTTGAGCTAGACTGTCAGACTGCACACTGGTCTGAAATGTTTTCCCCTAGTTTTCTATCATTCCTTTTCTTGAATTTATTTTAATTTTCATTTAGTTGTTTACTCTTTGATTTCATTCCCATTCATGAAATCACTTTCATGTTTATTTGAGGGACTTACCATATTATTCGAGATGGACTAGGGGCGGAGGAAAGTCTGCCAATTGGATATTCACTTTCTCAAGGAATTTAAGAAAACCCATGATAGTTTTCCCTGTTATTGTTCTTCTGTAAGACATGCTTTGATATACTTCTTGCTGGAAATATATTGGATGTTTATTTATGGGACCTACCATGTTATTTAAGAGTACACTTTTGCCCTGATATTGTTCATCTGTAAGACAAACTTTGACATCCTTTTCATGAAATTATTTTTGGAATGACCAGAATGGACTATGGAGTTCTGAAATGCCTGGTAAACTCTCTGATAGTAGGAGTTTTTAAAGCTTCGTTTAGATCATAGA
The DNA here is from genome assembly GCF_004353265.1 of Vitis riparia. Taxonomy (NCBI): domain Eukaryota; kingdom Viridiplantae; phylum Streptophyta; class Magnoliopsida; order Vitales; family Vitaceae; genus Vitis; species Vitis riparia. The sequence continues at coordinate 22,284,069 of NC_048444.1, forward strand.
AAGAACAAGGGAAATGGGAGGGAGATGCTGATAATAGTTTGAGAAGGATACCATTTTGAAATTTTCAGCATTTTCCCATTTCCTTTCCCCTTCTCTGGGGATTCAGAAAGAGCCTTGGTATTCTTGATAACAATGTCTTTTATTTGTTGTGTTTTAGGTCTTATCCCCTGACATGAGCTTAGCCACAGTCCGCGCTTATATATGGAAGAAACCTGAGGACCTGGTTCTTAATTACAGAGTGGTGCAGGGAAGATGATTCCAGATGACATTTTGACGGAGGTTAGTGCTGATTTACTTAGATGTGCATATGCATTATTTTTATTTTTGTTTTATTCAAGAAACTTTGTCATGGACCTGAAATGTACATCAATGGAACATCTTTGAGTTCATTCTGATGAATTAGTGGGAAATGATTTTGTGAGTCTTAGAACATGGCAAGCATAGAAATAGGTATTTCTTGGTCAGTAAATTTGTGAGTTGGAATATATGATTTTCACTTGTTCTTTAATCTTGGAAAAGCATTTTAGAGTTCAGCAAAATTTCTAAGCCAGAGGAACAGCATTCTTTGCTGTGGGTGCTCATCTATTCTATCTGGTACTATTTAATTCTAGATTTATAAAGATGGCAGCATCCTATGATTATTGGTCCAATGGATTTATTTATTCATTTTCTTAAAGCTATTTTCTTTGATTGAATCAGAAGATTGCAAGTTTGTGGTTGAACAGTGTGGAGCTTGATTCACACTTAGCTTTGTTCAAAGTTTCTCCTGTTGCCTCTTGAAGCACTTCGTCTGTCCTTGTATTCATTTGTTTCTTTAACAGCATGGATTCTTGGTTTGTATGAGGGAAGAAAAAATAAATAAATAAAAACCAGTGTAGCAGCTATTTTTGAGTGATACCCTCTTAGTTACAGATACTTGCAGGATTGGAGTTCGAGGCCCATGGTGATGAAGATCTTGTGCTTTGTGTAAAATACTTGGAAATGATCAAATCTTCTTGGGGGTTGCTTGTGATGATCAGTTGCAAATCTTGATAATCAATCCATTGCTGAGTCAAATCGGTATTCTCAAAAATTTGATGAGAGAACCCGGTTAGCTGTTTCATAGTTGGATGGTGGTATTATAAGTTTTGGCTTTGTGTAGCTCTTCTCATGCAAGCTTTTACTTGACATGATGGAGTGTTTGTTGTAGTCCCTCTCTCCTTGCAGGCGGGATTAGAACGTGTTTTTTTGACTCTGAAGGGGAATTAGCATGAAGGAACTTGGAGCAACACCCAAGTTGAATATGATGTCGAAAGCTTTGTAGATTTATATTGTTGGGGCACAGTAGCAAAACCATGTTATGAAGGTCATTAATATTTTTTCTTTCATTTTCTCCTTTTGAAAATAAAATACCATTCCCATTTGTGTCTAGTTAAGTCACTTGACATATATATATATATATATATAGTACTAGATATTAGATTTTTTTTTCTTTCTTCTTTCTTCTACTGGAAGTTCAATGTCTGAAGATCAGTGGCTGGTAAGGTGTTGGGATTTCACAGTATCTACGGCTCTTCCAACTGGTGACTTGCAGCCGTAGTTTATGAATTGGTTATTGTTGCTGCTGCTCTCTATATACATATACTCCTTTGAGATGAAGTTAAAAATTTGATTTCATTGAATGATTCAGAGCATTTGCTTCTTTTTATCTATTGTTCCCTAATTACTAATATATGGCAGCTCAAAAGTGCAAATACAAGAGCATGTAACTTGATCTATTGTTATTGATGCTTTAACAAATTTTGAAGGGATGATATAGAAGTAGGCTTCTAAGTCTATTCAACTCAAATCATTCCCAGTCCACCCAACTTGAGAATTGTGGAAATTGACTTGATGAGAAAAATAGAGAGGAAAAGGAGTGGAGAAAAAGAGAAAAAAAGGGAAGAAAAATTAAAAAATTGATTTAAAATTAATAAATTATTTTTATATTTTATTTTAAATTTATTTTATTTGTTTAATTCTTTTATATGAAGATGAAATAACGTAAAAATTTGTAAATTATTTAGTAATTTTAATTATATTTGATTTTTTATTTTTATTTTTTATAATACAACAAATGTGATTTATATATATAGACTGATAGGGTTTATAATGACTTCAACCGAATAAAGTAAACCTAGATGGGCTTGACTTGATTCTTGGAGCACATCGATTCCCTCGTCCAAGGAATTCCATGCGGAACATAATTATTATTGTTTATATTTACTGGAAAGTTTTGTTAAATACTATGTTCAATCCCAATGAATTCTTTTCTATGATGAACTCTTGTTAATCTTTGATTGTTGGAATGATAATTTTAATTAGGTTTTGTTTGGGAGGTGTTTTTGAAAATTGAAAATAATTCTGAAAAATAATTTTTGAAAACTTATTTTCTAATGTTTTATTAAATAAAATTTTATTGGAGAATTTGAACTGTTTTTAACTTATTTTTTATACTTTTAAATATGTTTTTAAAATGTTTTTTTGTATGTAATATTTTATTTCATATTTAAGAATGTGGTGCAGAAACTTAAAAAAAACCTACATCAAGACAACCTTCAATCCATTCAGTCAATTGAAGACGGACCCAAGAGAACTGATCCAAGAAGCTTCCAATTACACCCTTAAGGCAAAGAGTAGACCCAAGAAGCTTTGTGCATGTGCATCATCTTGAGTTTTAGAGAGAGAAAAAAGGCATGTGTTGGAGAAGATGATGTAAGGGCAAAAATGGAATAAATTGAATAGCACTGTATTCCTACCGCCGGGAGGATTAGGGTTTGTTTCCTTTTTGAAAATTGTTTTGGAAAATAGTTTTTGGTGTTTTCGAAAAAAAAAAAAAAAAAAATTTTTAAATTGAATTCTGAAAAACATTTTTTGTTCTAAAAAAAAACATGTTAGAAGATTATTTTTTTAATTAATAAAGTATTTTCTTTTATTAACTTGATATTATAAATATATAAATAATTTTTATATGCATAATTCATTTAAATTTAAAAAATATTTTATTTTGAAATTTTTACATCAATTATAATTTTTTTAAACAAATGATGACTTTGTAACCATGTAAGTATATTAATTTCAATAATTTAAGGAAGAAAAAAGGGTTTACGGGTGAGAATGTGGTGGTTGGGTGGAACTTACTTTTGTAAAAACACAAAAAACAACTAGGAAAACATAAAAAGAAGGAAGAGAAAACACAAAGAACAATCTATTATTTTAAATAGTGAAAAAACAATAAAAACATGTTTTTTATTGTTCTCAAAGAAGTGGTTTTTGAGAACACAGAAAATATAAAAAAAAAAGTAAAAACACACCCCCTCCCCCAAACTACCAAAATTTAGGTAGTTTCATAATTGGGCTCTTTCACTTACTTTTCCTAATTTTCTTTTCTAATAATGTATCCAATTGAAATTTTTTACACCTTCCTCTAGAAACTATGAAACACTTAAAAAAATCAATTGAAAAAAAAATCTATAGCATTGTCTCATATCATATCAAACTTTTTAATTTGGGTTGTAGATCAAAATTTAAAGAGTAGCTGAATAAGGGTATTAAGATATGAGATGGGGTTTAGATTAATGACACCAACTACCAAAATAAGTAAATAAATGCAACAATAAAAAGAAGTAGAAAGCAATAAAAATTAAATGGCAACTTAGGGTAGACAAGTGGCAAAATTTGTTGTTGGTAGGTTTAGAGGTAATGAGAGGGTAGCTTTCCAATTGAATCAATTGTTTATATTACCCAAAACCTTGTAGATTGAAGGCTAATGGATGTGTTGGTGATGGTGATAGTGACGTGCCCCTAATATTGGGTAATGATGTTGTGAGTAACCCATCGTTTCCTCTCTGGATGAAACCTAAACTTATGTCATTGATTCTCATCATGTCTATTTAAGTGAAGGTGAGCGACCAACTGGAGCTTCATCTCCATGATTCAAATCACTCCACCCCACCTCTTAATTTTTTCTTCGATGCATGAATCACATTTTAATTGTTGTAAGCATGGACCACTGGCGGCTGTGCAGAAGTTAATAGTCCTGATTAACCTAAAAATGGCTGTTTTATTTTCCAAAGTAAGAAAAAAAAACAAAGATGAAAAAAACAAAGGTAGGAGCATTTTTGAATACTTCGATAGTTTTATTAACCACAAAATGCCAAATGAAGATAAAAAAGGGAAACATCCATTGCAGGGCCACCAATCTCGTGCAGCTCCAAAAGGTGGCTGACACTTCTACGGTGTGAAAACTGAGGCTGAGAGGGGACTTGGGTGGCTCAAGAACAACCAGACAAACAAGCAGCATGTGGACAACCGCCCGACCCAGTGACAGTTCTCTCTCTCTCTCTCTCTCTCTCTCTCTCTTTCTCCATCCGCACACACCCAACTTATCAGAATGGCTATCTGACAACATAGTTCAACCCCACATGGTTAAAGGTTTAAAGAAAAAAACCCATTAATTTTATTTTCATTTATTTATTTCAACGTCCATTTTTTCACTTCCCAATTACTGCTTCCCAATAATTTCTTTCCCTTTTTTACTTGTTGTGGAAACCCCACACTTCATTTTGCTTCTGGGTTTCTCTCTAATTCCCGTTTTGTTCCCATTTGGTTTGTTCTTTTTTGTATATTAAGCACATTGTATATAGCCTTTCCTCTTGTCCTGAAAGTTCTTGAAAGAAGGGGGGTGTATTGGTGTATCGTATATTCCATGCCATGGCATCAGTTTCAAGTTTCCGGGTGGCTCTGCCTAGTTTTGTGCTCAAGTCAGAGTGTAAGTCTAGGAATCGAGCACAAATTCAGTGTTTAACGGGCCCTGATTCGTCCATGGTGTCTTCTGATTCAGTTTTAGTAAATGGAGCTTCTGTTGTTGGAGATAAGTCCAAAATTGAGCCTTTGATCAATGGTGAGAATAGGAGGTTAGGGTCTAAAGTTGAGGAGAAGAAGAGTGTGAAAGATGATGTCAAGGAACAGTTAGAAGTGTTGTGGGATGATGGTTATGGGACTGAGACTGTAAAAGATTACCTTGAGATATCCAAGGAGATGATTAGGCCAGATGGGGGGCCACCCCGGTGGTTTTGCCCAGTGGCCTGTGGGCAGCCTTTGAAGGATTCCCCTGTTCTTTTGTTTTTGCCAGGTAACAAACTCTGGGGACAAACTCTTAAGTTGGTTTCATGTTTGTGATTGTTCTAGAAATACTGGGTACATGTAGATGGCTCTGGTTATGGTGTAAATTTCAGCCTCTCAAAGGTTCTCCAATTCTTTTGGCTTTTCCTAGTAACCGGCTTGTTATAAACTCTCAAGTGGATTTTGAAGTTAGTCAAGTCTCTATAAATAAGGGGCACATGTAGATGGCTTCAATTTCTTATATATTTTACTGGGTCTTTGAAAAATTCCCAATTCTTTTGTTTAGGCCTGGTATCGACAGGGGTGATCAACTCTTGTTAGAGTTTTAGGCTTGTCAACACTTTAGGGGCCCATGTAGATGACTTTAGATTTTTAAATATCTATCTTAGTTTCAAAGAAGTGCTTTTGTTTTCAAAACCGTCTATTCACCGAGAAAATTGAGATTTGAAATTGAAAAAATGGATGTTATGCATGTTTAATGGTTTCTCGGTCACTTTAAAATGAATACTTTCAACAAAACTTAGTCAATATTTATATCATGGTCACCAGAATAGAGTTTTCTGTTTCTCTGGTCATGTGGTGACAAATTTTAGTTTCAAACTATTTACTTTTTTTTTTCTTTTCCATTTCCAATTTACTTGGAATTTTTGTTTGTGTTGATTTTCTTTTTTTGGTAATGATTTTATAGATTTAATCACCAGTTACTGGGTTTTGAATCACAATTAGGGCTGATATATTTTTGTTTTTAATGTATGTAGGTATAGATGGTGTTGGATTGGGCCTCATTTTACACCATAAAGCTCTTGGCAAGTAAGTCATAGTGTTCTCATTCTTTCATTATCATATGGGCAAATAAGTTTTTATATGTATATTATTTTATAGGTAAAATGAATATCTGTTAATCTGTAGCTATATGTAGTTGTATTGGATAAAGTGATAAATGAATCTATTCAAGAGTTTCCCTTGACATGGTGGATCTGAAAATATGTCTATTATGTCCTGAGATGATAATCCAGTTTTTTCTTGAATCTACTCGGTCAGGTAATTTTCCAGCTAAAAATTTATCTTTATGCCTCTAGCTTCCGATTGTCTATAATTGGAATTTTTTACTTAAAAAAATGACTTCTTGGGTTTTTTTTCACTTCCTTTTTAGGTTTTTGTTCCCTTCTTTTCCCTTCTTTTTTCTTTCTATAGGACAGCAGAAACATAATGTTAATAGAACTAGAGATGGGACCTTACTAAAAGGAAGCATGAGCCATCCTTCAGACTGGAACATAAAAGTAAAAAGAGAAGAAAGGCCAAATCTTTGTGCTACCTGGTTGTCAGCCTAGGAATCCAAACAAAGGAACAGGTCAATAATCTTACAAGTCCAAAAATCTAATTTGTATGGCCATTTGAGTAACGTGTGAGAGAACAATCTGTGAGTTCCCCTCTGGTAAGAGATTACTGCCACCCAATGGGGCCACCTTGATCAACTGTTTCAATAGAGCAATGATTTCTGCCTCAATGGTCAAATCATAGCTAGTTGATATTTTCTCCAAGCCTCTGTCTCTATTATCCTTGATCACTTTGCCGATTCTCATTTGTCCTATGTTACCTAACGGACAATTGTCAAAATTCAGTTTAAGGCACCAATAAGGTGGCAATGTTCATTTAATGTCTACTCCTGCATGGTTTCTATAATCTTTTGTACGAAGACGTGAAAATTAAAATTTTATTAAATCAAATGGAAATTACATTTAAATAGACTTAGGTTTGAATAAGAGTTTACAACCAAGTCCAAAACCTACTCTTAATATCTTGGCAGTTTAGTTTCTATCAACTAACCTGATTTATTTTAATTTAAAAATAAAAAACAATAACTCCTATTCTAGATAAATGGAAATAACAACCTAAACATATTGACTTATTTAAATTCTTCCTAAAAACTAGATCTTATCTGTCAACACTCCCCCTCAAGCTTGGCCATAGATGTCAATGAGCCCAAGCTTGCCTACTAAGTACTCAAATGTTGGTCCTGAGAGACCTTTGGTGGGCATCTCTGCAACTTTTTGGTCTGTAGGAATGTACTCTATGCTGATTATTCTGTTATCTAGTTTTTCAGTAATAAAGTGTCTATCCACCTCCACATGTTTGGTTCTATCATGATGAACCGGGTTGTGTGCTATGCTGATTGTGGCATTGTTGTTGCAATAGAGCTGCATAGGGAACTCACAAACTGATCCGCAACTCTTCTAGCAATTGTTTCAACCAAATTGCTTCACAAATACCATAAGTCATGGCTTTGTATTCAGCTTCAGTACTACTCCTTGCTACTACGGACTTCTTTTTGTTGTGCTGAGTCACTAAATTCCCCCAAAGACGTGTGCAATACTTGGATGTTGATTTCCTATCATTGATGGATCCTGCCCAATCTGCATCTGTAAAAATTTCCACTTTTTTGTTTCCTTCTTTACCAAAAAATAATCCTTTCCCCAGAGTCTTCTTGAGATACCTCAATATTTGATAAACGAGATCAAAGTGTCCTTGGCACGATGAATGCATGTATTGGCTTACTACACTTACTGCAAAGGTGATGTCAGGTTTTGTGTGTGAAAGGCATATTAGTTTTCCCACAAGCCATTGATATCTTCCTTTATCAACCATATCTCCTTCAATTAATTTTGCCTTGCCTTCTTGTTCAATTGGAGTCTTTATTGGTTTGCAGTCGAGCATACCTGTCTCTTCTAACAAGTCTAGCGTGTACTTCCTTTGTGATATAGAAATGCCCCTCTTACTTCTTGCGACTTCCATTCCCAAAAAAGATTTCAAAGTTCCGAGATCTTTAACCTCAAACTCCATTGCCATCAATCTTTTAATTTCCTCCATTTCTTTGAAGTTGCCTCTAGTAAGTATTATATCATCTATGTATACTATTAGGGTTGTGATTTTTCCATCTGATGAGTGCTTAACAAATAACGTGTGATCAGTTTGCCCTTGTGAGTATCCGTGGCTCCTAATCACCTTCAAAAATCTATCAAACCATGCACGCGGAGACTGCTTTAGCCCATATGGTGATTTCTTTAACTTGCACACCATTTTGTTTTTCTTATCTTCTTCAAAGCCGAGTGGGAGACTCATGTATACTTCTTCCTCCAATTCACCATTTAAGAAAGCATTCTTCACATAGAGTTGAAACAATGGCTGATCTAAATGTACTACTAGGGATAATAGGACTCGGATTGTGTTGAGCTTTGCCACAGGAGCGAATGTCTCAGTGTAATCTACTCCATAAGTTTGTGTGAAACCTTTTGCAACTAGCCGTGCTTTGTATCTTTCAATCAATCCATCTGGTTTTAATTTGACAGTAAATATCCATTTACATCTGATCACACTCTTGCCTTGTGGTAATTTCACCAAACTCCATGTGTCATTCTTCTTAAGTGCTCGCATCTCTTCAAGGGCTGCATTTTTCCATTCAGGAACAGCAAAGGCTTCTTTTACTGACCTGGGAGTATTAACACTAGATAGATTTGTGGTAAAGGCATGAAATGATGGAGACAAGTTATCATATGACACAGATTTAGAAATAGGATGTTTTGTACATGATCTAACACCTTTCCTATGGGTAATTGGCACATCTAGTGTTTCAAAAATGTTTTCGGGATTACCTGAAGATGAGGAATTAGTTCCTATCACAAGTTCAGATTCTGGACAGTGCATAGAGTTCATGAGCAGCTTGTTTCCTTGAGAATTCTGTTTCTGAGAATAAACACGGAGCTCTTGCTGATTAGGAATATTGAGATCTCCCCCTGTTTCAAGGAGCGGTACTGCTTGTGTTTGCTGTGGCATATTCTCGGATGGTGGTATAGTTTTGGATGGGGTGAGCTCGGGTGTGATGGGTGTAGTAACATCAATCTCAGTCTCAAATGAGGTGAATTCGGGTGTGATGGGTGAAGCAGTAGTGGTTTCGGGTAATGAGGTGGCAGACATGGATGGAGTCTCGGATATAGGTAAGGCAATGGTGTCTCAATCCCACACATGAGCTTTTTGGTTGTGGTTCTCCCCTTGAAGCGAAGTGGGGGAATAGTATGGCACTTCTTCAAAGAATGTGACATCTCGGGAGATAAACATTTTTTGGTCTTGGGACAGTAGCACCGGTACCCTTTTTAGGTTGGAGAATAGCCAAGAAAGATGGTTTTTATGGCTTGAGGGTCAAATTTGGTTCGGTGTTGGGAGTGAAGATGAACAAAGGTGGTGCATCTAAATGTCTTGAGGGGAAGATTATTTACGGTTTGAAGGTGTGGATATGTTTTGGTAAGCAAGGACAGTTGGGAATTGAAGTTTAAGGTTCGATTAGGTAGGCGATTTATGAGAAACGTAGCAATTCAAATGGCATTTCCCCATAGGTATTTGGGAATGTTTGTTGTAAACATGAGAGCACGGGCCACTTCCAATAAATGCCTATTTTTTCTTTCTGAGACTCCGTTTTGTTGCGGTGTATCAACACAAGAACTTTGGTGAACAATTCCCTGTTATAGCAAATATTCTCCCAAGATAGATTGAAAATATTCTCTCCCATTGTCAGTTCTTAAGACACGGTTTTTTTCCTGAAACCGAGTTTGAATCATGCTGTTGAAATTTTGGAATACTTGGTAGGTTTCAGATTTTTCTCGAAGAAGATATACCCAAGTTATTCGTGTATGATCATCAATAAATGTCACAAACCATCTTTTTCCATTCATTGTGGTAACCTTAGATGACCCCCATATGTCGCTGTGAATTAAGGTTTAGGAGAAAATGGTACCTAAGTGTGTTTTGCAAATTGGCCGATGTCACAATTGAAAGAAACAAGAGTTTTTCTTGAAGGATGATGGTAACAAATGTTTCAAATATGAAAAATTAGGGTGGCTGAGTCTATGATGCCACAACATTATTTTCTTATCACTAGAAAGAGAAATAGGCGAAATACTAGTCGCAAAGGCTTGTCGCCTCTCATTCTCTGTGTCCTCAAGGAAGTAAAGCCCCTCATGAACTCTAGCACTACCAATCATCCTCCCTGATGATAGGTCTTGAGAGTGACACATAGAGGAATGAAAATTAGCAACACAATTATTATCATGAGTGAGTTTACTTATTGACAACAGATTGCATTTTAAGGCGGGAACATGAAGGACTGAATTAAGAGTTAGGTCTTTAGATACTTTTACTGAACCTATTCCTGCAACAGAAGACAAGGATCAATCTGTAATTTTCACTTTAGTAGAACTAGGACATGGAGTATAAGAGAGGAAAAAATTAGAGACACCTGCCATATGGTTGGAGGCACCAGAATCAATGATCCAAGGTTCCTTAAAGTGAATGGTAGATTTTAAGGCTGAGTGATAGTTACCAGATTGAGCTACAGAACATAATCCAAGGCTTGGAGTTGATGAGGATGGGGCAGGTGACTGATCGAGAAGGCGACAGAGTTGCTTAATCTGTTCCTTGCTAAACATAATTGAGGCTTGATTTTCTGTTGTTGCTTCATTGTCTTGGTTTGATTGAGTTTGACATGCATGTCCTTCAGTTTGTCTTTGGGGAACCCAATTTGCAGGTTTGCCATGAATTTTCCAACATATGTCACTGGTATGTCCATGGCGGTTAAAATGGTCGCACCACATTTGTTCTCCTCGTCGTGGTGTCCTAGAATCATTGTTGTTCCTTGCTAGTTGCAAAAGCTGAGCTTTCTGTTGGTGGGTGCACTAGGAGATCCTTCCTCTGGCAGCATGACTTTCCAGCTTTTTTCTTCTCTATGAACTTCAGCAAATGCTTCTTCAGTTGTTGGGAATGGAAGACGACTCAAGATATGTCCTCTGACTTCATCCAGGCCTCGATTTAATCCAGCAAGAAAGTCGTACACACGTTCTTTTTCAAGAATCTGTCTCTGCTTCACATTACAGGTTGCACACACTGAATCTTCTTCAAGGAAAAGATCCAGTTCTTGCCAACTGTCCTGTAGATCAGTGAAGTATTGAGTAACAAATTTGGTACCCTGTTTCATCTCCTTCAGTTTTGAAGGAATTTTGAACACTTGTGAGGCATTGCTGAGATCGGAATTTGTTCTTCTAGCAGTATCCCATACATCTTTAGCTGTTGGAAGGAAGAGATATCAGCGGCTGATCATGGGTTCCATGGAGTTGATAAGCCATGTGTGTACAATGGAGTTTTCTGCAAACCATTTCTTGTATGCAGGGGCAGTTGGAGCCGGAGCTTTAGCTTCACCGGTGATGTATTTGAATTTTCCTCTGCTGCAAATCACAATTTTTATTGATTGAGACCATTGAAGATAGTTTTTTCCGTTACGTTTGTGAGCTGTAATCTGGGGTGAGCTGTTGTCGCCGCCGGGAAACGCTGTGACTGGCTGATCAGCGTGAGTCTTGTCGGAGATTTCTGATTTGGGATTGTCTCCACGTAAGGACCCTGTCATGGCTGTTTTTGCCATGGAAATTATCAGAGTTCTAGCTCTGATACCATGTATGAAGATTAAAATTTTTATTAAATCAAACAGAAATTACATTTAAATAGACTTAGGTTTGAATAAGAGTTTACAACCAAGTCCAAAACCTACTCCTAATATCTCGGCAGTTTAGTTTCTATCAAATAACCTGATTTATTTGAATTTAAAAAGAAAGAACAAACTGATAACTCCTAATCTAGATAAATGGAAATAACAACCTAAACATATTGACTTATTTAAATTCTTCCTAAAAACTAGATCCTATCTGTCAACATCCCTGCATGCTCCTCTCATTTTCAACATAATCCCACTGGTGATGGGGACACCCCAAAAACTCTAGCTGCATATTCCCAAAGGAAGGTAAGGTAGTGTATGGAATTCTAGAAGACATCCAAGGTCCTCCACCTATCTTCAAAGATTCTAACATTATTCTTAATCCATATCCTCCAACAGCCCCCCACTATAGCACTTGTCCCTAGTTTTTTTTCCCCCAAAACCATGAAATGAAATAACCACAATAGCTGCAATTTGTTCAGGAGGAGCCTGGGAAATATCTGCCAATCTGAAATTTCAGCTCTTGAGAATACTTTCTGCCTTTGCCTTGCCATAATCATGAAGGAATGTTTCTACAGATTTTCCCATGAAACGATTAGAGGCTAATCAGACTTATGGCAAAGATTGGGGAACATATAAACAATTTCTTCGCATTTATGGCACCATTCTGAGATTAGATAGTTCCTCTTATAGAGCAAAAAGCAACTTCTTTAGAGTCATTGCTAACTGCCTTGTGTGTGCTTGTTTTCTATGCTGCAGTTTTGAAATCAAATTGATAGAATAGCTAGAAAAATTACAATTGCATTACACTTGGGAAACACTCTGATACTTGGAACTTGTATATGTTCTTGTAGTTTATTGTTAGTTGCAAAAGCAAGATTCTTTTGAAAAGATTTCTAAATTAATTTTTTTGGACTGCCTAGCTTTATTTTATTTATGCTTTTTAACAAGGTTATTTTTGTTTTTCCTTATTTTCCTCAATGGGTACTGTTATCCATGTGAGAATTGAAGTTGTATTGACAAGATCATAGTTGTACAAATGCATTGCTTTCATGGTCTTCTTTTGCTTTCTTTTCTTGCTTAGTATGTGTATGTGCGGTTTTCCAAGATTTTTTTTTTTTTTTTGAATCCATATGTTCCATTCAAAATAATGAATCATATCCACTCTAGGGATCGCACTTGTCCTGTTCAGGAAAATCCTCTGAGGCTTTAGTTCTGTAAAATTTGGGTTAACTTTAAGTAAATTTCTGATTTTGAATTGTTCAATTTCAGGGTTTTTGAAGTTCGGTGCATGCATATTCCTGTTTATGATCGAACGCCATTTGAAGGTCCTAACTGCAAAAGCTTCTAAATATAGCAGAGAATTTTTCTTGAATTATTTATAGAGTTCACTTATTTATGGAGTTCATTATAATATTTTTATATATTATTTCCCTTAGTTTTGAAATTGATACCGTTATATTGTATTATATCTTAAATCTTTGGAATTAGTATTTATTGAGAGATTTTTTGGAACTTTCCTTTGCTGGATTTATAGTGCTTAGGATTTGTGCTTTGGTGCCTAAGCAATGTGCATTTCTGCATGTACACTTGCATGCACCCTATGGTCATGCTTTTGCAAATTTGTTTTTCTATTTATAAGATTTTATCGTTTTTATCAATATAATTTGATGGTAATCCCTTATGGGCAGCTCAACTGGCAGGCACTCCTGCTTAGGGATGGGAGGTCCCAGGTTTTATTCTGGGCATGCCTAATATACAGTCCTTGTTCCTGCTAAGTGGAAATAGTGGGTTTCTGTATTATAAAAAAAAAAACTTAATGCCAATTTGTTTTCTTCTTTTTCTGGTATGAAGGTCTGGTGAAACTTGTGGAAAAAACTGTGAGGCTTGAGCATGCTTCATCTCCAAATAAACCCATTTATTTGTTAGGAGAGTCATTTGGAGGATGCCTGGCACTTGCTGTTGCTGCTCGTAATCCTACCATTGACCTGGTAGTGATATTAGTAAATCCAGGTCAGTTTCCAGATTTACAGTTTAATTTTATCATCATATTTTATTTAGATGCGTCTGGTTGAACAACTCTGTTCACTGATACATGGTAGTAACTGATGTCTTTGGTTGTTCATTTTAGCAACATCATTTGGGAGGTCACAGCTGCAACCTTTGCTCCCTATAGTGGAGTCTTTGCCTGATGGACTTCATTTCACAGTACCTTATCTGCTCAGCTTTATTATGGGTATGTGCTTTCAAATTCTATGTTGAGTTTCTTTATTTTTTTGAAAAATTATATGGAAATATTATGAAATAGACATTCTTAAAACTATTACTGTTTTTATGAAACAAACATTATGTTATTTGATGCTCTGTGCTGCTTCTCTAAGCATGAATTCCTGATTGTATTAAGTTTTGGCTGCCTTCTAGAAAGCATGATAATGAATGATATTTCTTTGTCATTCATTGGATGAATTTTGTTTCATTTACAATCTTAAATTCAACCTGAACTGTTGATGAAAAATTGACATTGTTGAAAAGCCTGATATATATTATGAGCCTAAATCTTATCAGCTTAAACGTTTAGGAAAATTAGTAGCCTAATATGGTATCTGAGCCTCAGGAGGTGGTGAGTTTGAACCTCACCATATTTCCCTAATTTATTGAGTCCATGTGTAAGCCTAAAGAAGGCTTTTTGCTGTTTCTTTGCCTACAGGTCAGTTTGTCTCTCTACATAGGTATGAGGCCGTACATGAGGGAGGGTGTTTCTTAGGAAGACTGGTTGTCCAACAGAAGTACTTTAAACCACTTTTATAAATATATGGACTTACCAGTAGTGTTAGAAATCACTGTTGAGCCAAGCAAGGGACAAGTCTTGTCAATCTAGTTGTACTATTGTTTGGTCCTTGATAATCTTATCCATGGGATGAAGTGGTAAATCCACTTTCATGCTGTGGATTGGTGGATTGCAGCAGGTCCACCAAATTCATGGATTGAAATCTTTTGGGTGCTTGAATTTTGTTAAGTCTGTTTGATAAACTTATAATTTCTTCCTAAAAAGATCTAAAGAAACCTCAAATGCTAGAAATTACAATTGGCTCACTGACTTCTCACTGAAACCTACTGAGAAATGAAAATTGAGAACTTTTCTGTCAACTTTTCATGTCATATGGCAATCATGATTTCTGAGTTATATGTACCATTTGTTTGGTTGGAATTCCTATACATATATAATCATATTGATATGCATGCAAACACAAATATATTTGCAGGCTTAGATATATTTTCAAAGGCATAAATGGAAATATCTACAGTAATATTGAGTTTCAGAAGATATGGAGATATTAATAACAAGCTTTTTATTGATAATCTAAACATTTGAGTTATTGGTAGAGATATGCACAAGTAAATGGATTTTAAAGCCATGTATGCATTATTCTGCATGCTATACAAGCTCTGGAGCATTAATTCCATCTCTGCACTCCCCCCTTATACCATCAAATCACTCTCTTGAGCTCTTGATCCTGTGCTTGCATCTTCTTTTGCTAGTTGCTTCAATGGCATTTACTTAAAGCTTGTGTATTTAGTATCTTGAAACTAAAAATGTATAACCCACAATTTGTTCCGCTTTAATGTTGCATCCTTTTTCCTCTCAATGAGGGTTAATTTCTGTTCCCAACAGCATCATTATCTCCCATATTGACATCAACAATGACAAATCCTCCGTGTGTGTGTGATAGCTGCAATAACCATTCCTTGGGGATTTTTAACGATGTTCCATTGAAATATTCTGTGTGCACCTCCTGGGAGTTTTACTATAACCTATTTTGAACTTGTATTATCTTGGAATATCTTGCTGGTTGAGTCATCAATATGTTTTGTTTTGAGTTTATTTAGAAGTTTCTCCAATGATTTGCTGAAGAACCATGAAGTACCGTTCCTTAGGGATTTTGAGTGATCTTCCATTCATTTGCACCTCTTGGAGTTTTATTGTAACCCATCCTGAACTTGTATTGTATCAGAAATATCATGTTGATTGAGTTATCCTTGTGTCTTGTTTTGAATTTATTTTGAAGTTTCTTCAATGAGTCGCTGAAGAACTCTGAAGTGGGAAGTTCTTGCATTTGATAGCCTTTTGGATGTTCTGTGTATGCATCATGCAACTTGATACTGCACTGGATCTTGGATTATGGGATTGATATGCTAAATTCAGGGTTCACTTTTTTCCCCCTTTTTCATTCCATTTCATCAAGCAACAATTAGCATCCTAAGCATTTCCTTTTCTTTATGTTCTCAGATGCAAATAGGCCCATGAATTGGCTTGTATGTAAATTTTCTAGTTGTTCCATTTCATCAAGATACTTATTCATGGAATCAATCTTATGGTTCATATATTTGTTTTTATTTTGTCGATACAAGCTACTAAATATTTTCTTTATATAGCTTGTTTATAAACTTTATCATTTATTATCCAATTCAGTTTTTAGCTTCAATTTGCTCTCATCTTATGGTTGCTTACTTTCTTGACACCAGGAGATCCAATGAAGATGGCAATGGTCAATATTGATAGTACACTTCCTCCTCCATTTGTAGTTGAACAATTATCTGGGAACCTCACTGCTTTGCTACCATGTCTTTCTGTAAGAAGTCCTCCACTGCTTATGCTTTCTCTGAACTTTTTGATTTCAAATTTTTTCTATGGTGTAAGAATTGCTTTTGGTACTATTTATTTTTGAAATTTACTTAAGATCAAATAACAGTTCAGAATGGAGTTAAATACATTTTACTATCAGTTGTTGGAAGGATGTTGGAGGGAGCATTCCAATATAATCTTTTCCCCTGGAACATTCAATTTGTTATAGATTGAAATAGATCTTGAAGTTAACAAAGAACAAAAAAGGGAAAAAGAAAAAAAAAAGTACAGGAAAGGCAACTGGTTTTTCATTGTTTATCGATGGGGCGTAGTTCATTTAGTTAGTTTAGATGATAGTTGTACACTGAACTGGAAAACTCTTCCAACTTTTCCTTGGTTAAATTATTTTGAACATTTCATTGTGGTAAGGTAAAATTTCAGGTTGCAGATATTGCAATAGGTTAAAGCCTTGCAGGAAAATAGAACAGGTGGGTGCATTGTTTAATGTAGGCTAGGTTGATTTCTTGTGTAACACTATTGCGGTACAATCCTATCTTGTTCATAAAGTTGTTAATTGATTTATCTGAGGATGAGGATGTTTGGATATTTTCTGGGTTTTAATTTTCTTCCTTTCTTAGGGCTTGTCTGACATCATACCCAAAGACACTCTTCATTGGAAGCTGAAGCTGCTTAAATCAGCTGCTGCTTATGCTAATTCCCGCCTCCATGCTGTTAAAGCTGAAGTACTTTTGCTTGCTAGGTTTTTGTTCTCTCTTGCTTTCATGTGGATCTTTGTTATATTCACCATCCATGAATATTTTATATTGAATCTCTTTTTGAATTTTTGTTTAGTGTGTTCTTTTTTTCCTTTATTTTCTTTTTTTACATTTGGTTTTGATTTTGTGGTAGCCATTCAACTCTATGATCCCCTTAGTGGTTGTGTTCTGCCTCTAATTATTAATCTCTGCTTACAAATTTTATATTTTTAATTCTAGAGTTCACCAAATCAAGTTATTATTGATTTTAGAGTAGGCATATGGTTTTTACCTTGAGAGGGAGAAAGGAATATAGAACGCATTTGTAACATGGGCTTGTAGCAAGAATGATTATGATTGGATGGGAGACTGATTGAGTTTCCAAGTCTTAGTTGTCTTACATCAAAAGGTTGACACCAGGTGACACTGCTCTTATATTTGTCACAGATGCAGAAACCGTCAGATAAATTAGGTGGTTATGTTGTGATTCTTTTCTGATGATTTATTTTCTTTGTCCACTCTGTCTTTCTCTGTCTTTGTGAGTTGTACAAATCTTTCCATTTTTCAGTTTGATCGATCTATTCATTTGTGGAGCTATTTACTGGATTGCAGACATTTCTAGAGCACCTTTAATAGAGGGACAAATTGACAATTTTGAAAGAAATTATTCTCAACCTCTTTTAGATATGAATCTGTCTAATTCAGAAGAGACAAACTTCCATTAGTATCCCAATTTCAATTTAAATATGGGTTTGATTCACACTTAATATTCAGAGAAATATTTGCCATTTGAAGAGAGGGAAAGTATTGAGAAAGGGTAGATGTATATAACCTTTCAACGAGATAGAGCCTTTTCAACTCTCTTAAAACATGTCTCATGGTTCCATCTCTTTCTACTCTCACTTTTTTTTTTTTAATGCCCATGTGTTTCTATTTATGTGCATGGGTTTCTTAAGATTAAATGAAAATTATGGGTTAAACTCTGGAGATATTTGACAGTCTTAAATTGGGAAATACTAGTGAAGGTCACAAGGTTTTGAATATTGTGAAGAGGAGATTTGTTTTGATCCTATCCAATTGAAATGTTCTTATTCCTCATGGAAGTTTAGATGTTCAAGACCTCATTCGATTGAGAGGTTTTGTTTTGATTTTTCACTTATGGTTCTATATAGATGTATAGGTCTTATTAACATACTGGAGTAGGTCAATATATATATATATATATATATATATATATATATATATATATATTTTTTTTTTCTGTTTAGCTTTTGTAAATATGGGGAAGATTCCTTATTCTTCTCATGTATTTGCTTTACCTATTTCTTATACATTCTATTTTCTGATTAAAAAAAAAGAAGAAAGAAATATATGAATTTTGGGTGTAGAGTACATTAAGGAGCGAGAGATTAGAGAAAATGATGCTTATACTTCATTGCACTTGCATAAAAAAAGAGTAAGATCAACAAAATTTTAGATTTCAGACTATCAACCTAGTCACTATCTTGTATAAGATCATAGCTTAAGTCTTTTTAGGTTGTATCCGAGGAGTCCTTCATGAAACCATTCATATTTCCCAAGGAGCTTTTGTTGAGGGGAGGCAGATTTTGGACATAGTTCTAAGGTCCAATGAAATGGTGGATGAGAACAAATGTTCAAGAGAGAAAGGGGTAGTCTTCAAGATTGATTTTGAAAAGGTCTCTAATCATGTGAACTTGGGTTTTTGTGATCATGCACTAAAGAAGAAAGAGGCTTAGTGCAAGATGGGTGTCATGGATGAAGGGTTGCTTGTTTGTGACAAATTTTGTGGTCTTAGTGAATGGAAGCACCAAAGGATTGGTTAAAGCAATCAAAGGTTTAAGATAAAGAGATCCTTTTTCCCCATTGCTCTCACCATTGCAATGTCAAAATACTAAAAAAAACTCCACAGAATCTGAGAACTCTGATCAGTTTTTTTATATTTCACTGCATCCATCTATATACAGATATATATTCTATACACGGAGTCTAACTGATTCCTAAATTGTATATGGTAACATTAACAAATACATGGTAAGCCAATCTGTCAATCTTTTCCTATATGTACAACCAATATGATTCCTAAATTGTATATGGTAACATTAACATTCCTATATGTACAGCCAATATGATTCCTAAATTGTATATGGTAACATTAACATCCCCCCTCAAATTGATGCTTGTAAGTCAACCAGCAACAATTTGCCAATAAGAAATTGATGCCGTTGTCGAGTCAAAGCTTTGGTGAAGATATCAGCCACTTAGAGATCAGAAGAGATGTGAAGAAGAGATATCACCCGACTTTCCAAGGTGTCTCGAATAGAATGACAATCAACCTCAATGTGCTTGGTACGTTCATGAAAAACGGGATTGGTGGCAATCTGAATAGCACTAGTGTTATCAGCATGAAGAGGTGTAGAAGTAGTCTGAGGAAACCTAAGCTCCTTAAGAAAACCGCGTAGCCATACAATTTCAGAACAAGCAGTAGACATGGCATGATACTCGGCCTCAGTAGAGGATTTAGAAACACGATCTTGTTTCTTACATCTCCAAGAAATTAAGGCATCACCTAAAAACATGCGCCAACCCGTAGTAGATCGACGTGTATTTGGACACCTAACCCAATCAGCATCATTATAGGCAACAAGTTGAAGAGAGGAGCCGGTAGGAAAGAATAACCCACGAGTAGGTGAACCTTGAAGATAGCGGATGATGCATCAAACTGCAGCAAGATGGAGATGTTGAGGAGAAGTCATAAACTGACTGACCTAATGAACAACATAGGATATATCAGGTCGAGTAGTGGTCAAGTAGATAAGACTCCCAACCAGGCGCCAATAGAGAGTAGGATCATCCAGAAGGTCCCCTTCATCCTTCCTGCATTTGACATTTACCTCCATAGGAGTATCAACAGAAGAAGTGTCCTCCAAACCAGCAAAAGTGATAAGATCTTGAATATACTTATGTTGGTTCACAAAAATACCACTAGCTCGATGATGAACTTCCAATCCTAAGAAGTATGTGCGCTGTCCAAGATCTTTCATATGGAAAGTTGTATGTAACATCCGCTGAAGCTTAGTAATCAAACCACAGTCAGTGCCAGTAATGATAATATCATCCACATAAACCAAGAGAAGGACTATACCTAACACAAACGTGTGGAAGAAGAGGGAAGAATCATACTGACTTTGGGTAAAACTGAAGGAAAGAATTGTACTGCGAAACTTCTCAAACCAAGCTCGGGGCGCTTGCTTGAGCCCATACAAAGAACGTTTTAGGTTACAGACATCATGAGGAGAAGAATTAGTTATACCAGAGGGAAGCTTCATGTAAATCTCTTCCTGGAGATCACCATGAAGAAAAACATTCTTTACATCCATCTGATGTAGTTGCCATGACTGTGAAGCGGCAATAGCTAAGATGGTTCGAACCGTGGTCATTTTGGAAATAGGAGCAAATGTCTCCTCATAATCAACCCCATATTCCTACTTGTTACCTAGAGCTACGAGGCGAGCTTTGTACCAATCCAAAGAGCCATCAGAACGAAGTTTTACAGAGAAAACCCATTTACTCCCAATAGGTTTGACTGTAGGAGGACAAGGAACAATATCCCAAGTATGATTCTCCTCAAGTGCTTGAAGTTCTGTTTGCGTTGCATTTTGCCAACACTTATGTTCTATGGCCTGTTTGTAGCAAGAGGGAATAGAAATAGTGGATAAAGTAGCAACAAGAGAGACAGGAGAGAAGAATCCATACCAATCAGGGGGTCGAGAAAGACGAGTAGACTAACGAAGAGTGGTGGAAGCAGGAGCAGGATCAGGTGCCTAGTCAAGATCGAAAGGGGGCACAGAGGAAGTGGAACCAGACTCATGTTGACTACGTCTCTCATACACAAAACTGTTAGCTGTACATATCTGTACATACCATAATGTGGTTGTTTCCTTAGGGATAACACCTTCCTAATCAGGTCTCTCAATTGTATATATATATATATGTATTACTCCTCTGATAAATAATAGAAATTAAGAAGTACCTTGATTTGGTTACATGGTATCAGAGCCATTGGCTCAAAGTCTGGGAGGTGTCAAGATCGGCCGGTACCCGAAGTCCGGCGACCTGAAGCTGAACGCGTGAGAAGCAGGACGCATCAACTCACGCGCCGGCGCGTGGAGGAGCGTAGCAGCTTCTGTTGGCCAAGGATCAGTTGCGTGGGTGTCGCAATCCCGTTCTCTGGCCAAGGTGATCTCGCTCCGCTCTTGTTCTTTGAGATTCTGACCTTGGGGTTCCGTGAGTGAACCCTTTCCTGATCCCGATCTCTCTGGTTACCGCGAGTCACCGCTGCAATCCTCGAGAAAGAAAGAGAGAGATTTGTGGATGGTGTTGAGATTCTGCCATTGGGACGCGTCGACGGAGATTGGTCAGATTTGTCACCTTCGCCGGAACCTTGCCCCTCGATCCACCCTGCCCCTCGATCCACCTTCCTGAGACGCCTTCTTCTCAGATACGCGTATTGTCGTCCGATACATCAGACGTTGGTGATGAGACCCAGCCATCACGAGTTTAGCGAAAATCAAACCTCACTGCCCTCTTAATTTCTTCTTCCAGGATTCGAACCCCGGTCTCAGATCCCGACACCCTCTCACGCTTTCTCTTCGACGCTGATCACCGGCGTTCCTCCTGCTCCGCCGCAACCCTAGATTCGCACTTTGCTCCGAATCTGGCCGGCTGTTCCCTGTACATCACAGTCGCCGGAAACCGACGGTTGTGATTCTCCTTCCGCCCACCTTGGCAGCCACGACAGCAATCCATTTTGTCAAGGGGTTTTATAGTTGCTTTTGACGCAATCTTTGACGCTTTTGCCCCTTTGTGTAAGAAAGGTACTTGTCTCTTTCTTCTTGCTGTGTGGTGAATTATAATTTCTGGGCTGATTACTTTGGAGATTGAATTTTATCATGGAAGAGAATAAGCATTCTGTTGCTGATATAGTGCCCATTGTGTCAAAAATAACTGAACACAAATTAAATGGGTCTAATTATATTGAATGGAGCAAGACTATCAAAATTTATCTGAGAAGTGTTGCTAAAGATGATCACTTGACTGAGGAACCTCCTACTGATATCACTAGAAAACTTTGGTTGCAAGATGATGCACGGTTATTTCTGCAGATGAAAAACTCTATTAATAGTGATATTGTTGGTCTGCTGAGCCATTGCGAATTTGTTAAGGAGCTAATGGATTATCTTGATTTTCTGTATTCTGGAAAAGGAAATGTCTCTCGGATGTATGATGTATGGAATGCCTTCCATTGTCCTGAAAAGGGAGCTAAATCCCTCACTGCATATTTTATGGACTTCAAGAAGGTATATGAGGAATTGAATGCACTTATGCCTTTTAGTCCGGATGTTAGAGTCCAACAGGCTCAACGGGAACAGATGGCTGTTATGAGCTTCTTATCCGGTCTCCCATCTGAGTTTGAGACTGCCAAATCTCAGATTCTTTCTGGTTCTGACATTGGTTCCCTTCAGGAAGTTTTCAGTAGAGTTCTACGAACTGAGAATGTCTCATCTTCTCAGCACACCAATGTTCTTGTTGCCAAAGGAGGAAATGCAGAAAATACAAGAAGGGTGAATAATAGGGGCGGAAACAGGGCATTCGAAAATCGTGGCAATGATCCAAGTACTATTGTGTGTTTTTACTGCCATGAGGCTGGCCATACCAAGAGAAACTGCAGGAAATTGCAAAATCGAAATCGGAGAATTCAAACTGCCAATGTTGCTACATCTGATACTGCTACGTTTTCAGACTCCTCAGACAAGATCATCACTATGACAGCAGAAGAGTTTGCCAAATATTCACAGTATCAAGACACACTGAAAGCATCTACTCCTGTTAGTGCTCTGGCAGAGTCAGGTAAAACATGTCTTGTCTCCTCCTCAAACAAATGGATAATTGATTCAGGTGCCACAGATCATATGACAGGTAATCATAAAACTTTCTCTACCTTCCGAACACATTCTGCTCCCCCTGTTACTGTTGCTGATGGTTCTACCTATGAGATTAAAGGGTCTGGGACTGTGAAACCAACATCTTCTATTACGTTATCGTCTGTGTTAAACTTACCAAATTTGGCCTTTAACCTAATCTCTGTCAGTAAACTTACCAAAAATCTGAATTGTAGTGTCTCATTTTTCCCTGATCATTGTGTGTTTCAGGATCTTATGACGAACCGGACATTTGGTAAAGGACATGTATCTGATGGGCTCTATATTCTTGACGAGTGGGTACCTCGACCAGTTGCGTGTGTTAGTACTGCCTCTCCTGTTGAAGCTCATTGTCGGTTAGGACATCCTTCTCTATCGGTGTTGAAGAAATTATGTCCTCAGTTTGATACTTTACCTTCATTAGATTGTGAGTCGTGTCATTTTGCGAAGCATCATCGTAGTTCTTTAGGCCCAAGGATTAATAAACAGGCTGAGTCTTTGTTTGAGTTAGTACATTCTGATGTTTGGGGTCCATGCCCTGTTACTTCTCAAACTGGGTTTCGATATTTTGTTACCTTTGTGGATGATTTTTCTCGAATGACTTGGATTTATTTTATGAAGAATCGTTCAGAAGTGTTTTCCCATTTTTGTGCTTTCTCTGCTGAGATTAAAACCCAATATGATGTGTCTGTGAAAATATTAAGAAGCGATAATGGAAAAGAATATGTGTCTAACTCATTTCAGAATTACCTGAGTCACCATGGGATTCTTCATCAAACATCATGTGTTGATACTCCTTCTCAAAATGGGGTTGCTGAAAGAAAAAACAGGCATTTACTTGAGACAGCTCGTGCACTCATGTTCCAGATGAAGGTTCCGAAACAGTTTTGGGCTGATGCCGTTTCCACAGCTTGCTTTCTGATCAACCGTATGCCCACTGTAGTGCTTAAAGGTGATATTCCGTACAAAGTAATACATCCACAGAAATCACCTTTTCCCCTTGAACCAAGAATTTTTGGATGTACATGCTATGTTAGAGATACAAGGCCTTTTGTTACTAAACTTGATCCTAAGGCGTTACGGTGTGTTTTCTTGGGGTACTCCAGACTGCAAAAGGGCTATAGATGTTTCTCGCCTGATCTCAATAAGTATCTAATTTCAACGGATGTTGTGTTTTCCGAAGACACATCCTTCTTCTCTTCACCCACAAGTTCCGCAAGTGAGGAGGATGAAGAATGGCTCGTGTATCAAGTGGTTCATTCAAGACCAATTGCTGGACAATCAAGTGTAGTTGATTCTGATGCGTCTCTTGCTCATTTGGGTCCTGTTGTTACTATTCCTCCTGCTCCAGACAAACCACCCATTGTCCAGGTGTACTCTCGGCGCCCAGTGACAACAGATACATGTCCTGCACCAGCTCCTTCGTCATCTGATCCTTCCAGTGATCTCGACCTTCCTATTAGCCTTCGAAAAGGTAAGCGACACTGCAAATCTATCTATTCCATTGCTAACTTTGTGTCTTATGATCACCTGTCAACTTCCTCAAGTGTCCTTGTAGCCTCTATAGATTCTATTTCAGTCCCTAAAACTGTTACAGAGGCCCTGAATCATCCTGGGTGGAAGAATGCAATGCTTGAAGAAATCTGTGCATTGGAGGATAATCATACATGGAAGCTTGTTGATTTGCCTCCAGGAAAGAAAGTTGTTGGCTGTAAGTGGGTCTTTGCGGTAAAAGTTAATCCTGATGGCTCTGTGGCACGACTGAAAGCCAGACTTGTAGCTAGAGGATATGCTCAGACATATGGAGTAGACTATTCTGATACTTTCTCTCCTGTTGCCAAACTCAATTCAGTTCGACTATTTATTTCTATTGCTGCTTCCCAACAGTGGATGATACATCAGTTAGACATCAAGAATGCTTTTCTTCATGGTGATCTAGAGGAAGAGGTCTATCTGGAGCAACCTCCTGGGTTTGTTGCTCAGGGGGAGTATGGGAAGGTTTGTTGTCTGAAAAAAGCTCTCTATGGATTGAAGCAGAGTCCCCGTGCTTGGTTTGGAAAATTCAGTAAGGAGATTCAAGCATTTGGCATGAACAAGAGTGAGAAAGATCACTCCGTTTTCTACAAGAAAACAGCTGCTGGTATCATACTTCTTGTGGTCTATGTCGATGATATAGTTATTACAGGAAATGATCATGCAGGAATCTCTGATCTTAAGACATTCATGCATTCCAAGTTTCATACAAAGGACTTGGGTGAACTGAAGTATTTCCTGGGAATAGAAGTATCAAGGAGCAAGAAAGGGATGTTCTTATCACAGAGGAAGTATGTGCTTGATCTGCTTAAAGAGACCGGTAAGATAGAAGCAAAGCCATGTACTAACCCGATGGTGCCTAATGTACAACTTATGCCAGATGATGGAGATCCCTTCTACAACCCTGAAAGGTATCGGAGAGTGGTTGGGAAGCTAAATTATCTCACCGTGACGCGACCAGATATTGCATATGCAGTAAGTGTTGTTAGTCAGTTCACATCTGCGCCTACAATAAAGCATTGGGCGGCTTTAGAGCAGATTTTGTGCTATCTAAAGAAGGCTCCTGGTCTAGGCATACTATATAGTAGTCAGGGACACACTCGTATTGAGTGTTTTTCTGATGCGGATTGGGCAGGTTCTAAGTTTGATAGAAGATCCACTACAGGTTATTGTGTGTTCTTCGGCGGGAATCTAGTGGCTTGGAAAAGTAAGAAGCAGAGTGTTGTATCCCGTTCGAGTGCAGAATCTGAGTATAGGGCCATGGCACAGGCTACTTGTGAAATCATATGGATACATCAACTCTTATGTGAAGTGGGATTGAAGTGCACAATGCCAGCAAAGCTTTGGTGTGACAATCAAGCCGCTCTTCATATTGCTGCGAACCCAGTCTATCATGAAAGAACCAAACACATTGAAGTTGATTGTCACTTCATTCGTGAAAAGATTGAGGAAAATCTAATCTCTACTGGCTATGTGAAGACTGGAGAGCAACTTGGGGATATTTTTACAAAAGCTTTAAATGGAACTCGAGTTGAGTACTTTTGTAACAAGCTGGGCATGATCAACATCTATGCTCCAGCTTGAGGGGGAGTGTTAGCTGTACATATCTGTACATACCATAATGTGGTTGTTTCCTTAGGGATAACACCTTCCTAATCAGGTCTCTCAATTGTATATATATATATATGTATTACTCCTCTGATAAATAATAGAAATTAAGAAGTACCTTGATTTGGTTACAAAAACCAAGTTTGAACCTTTCCACAATTGTTGGGGATTCAGAAAAACTAGGCAGAAGAGATACAGATGTAGATGGCAGCTCAACATGAGATGGAAAGAAATATTGATTTTCAAAGAAAATCACATTCCGGGAAACTTGTATACGACGAGCATGGGGATCATAACAAACAGAACCCTTGTGAGGGATAGCATAACCAAGAAAAGCACACTTAATAGATTGAGCAGTAAGTTTATGTTGTTCATGAGTAGGTAGATGCACAAAACAAACACAACCAAATGTACGAAGATCATAATATAAAGGAGAATGACCAAACAACTTAGAGAAAGGAGAAACATGATTTAACATAGGAGAGGGTAAGCGATTGATCAAATGAACTGCAGTAGAAAGTGCTTCACACCAAAAACGAGGAGGAAACGATGAGTCAAGTAAAAGAGTTCTTACCACATCAAGAAGATGACGATTTTTCCTCTCAGTAACACCGTTTTGTTGTGGTGTCGAAGGACAAGAACGCTAAGAGATGATCCCTTTGCTTTGAAGAAAGTCTTGAAACTCATTAGATATGTATTCTCCGCTAGAATCGGAGCGCAAGACCTTGATGTTGGCAGATAATTGAGTCTCAATAAGTGCAAGAAAGCACTTAAGGACTGAAAAAACTTCAGCCTTAGCTTGGAGGAAGTAAATCCAAGTAAAGCAACTAAAGTCATCAATGAAAGTAACAAAGTACTTGTAATGTGCATGAGAAACAATAGGTGCAATCCCCCAAACATCACTATGTATAATATTAAAACATTGTGAGGCACGAGATGTGGAATGAGGAAAAGGTAGAACTTTACTTTTGCCAAGTTTGCATGACGTACGATCGACAGAAAGATCAAGAGAAGAACATGCTTTATTTCCCAATAATCTAGAATTAAACAAAGTACGAAGTACATCAGAGTTTGGGTGGCCAAGACATCTAAGCCACATCTTATGTCCAGAACCAACAACATTACATGCAAAGGAAAGTAAAAGAAAACTAGGAATAATAGTGGAAGGAGAAACATGAAGAGGAAAGAGTCGTCCCAGTTTAGGTCCCTTCACGATCATCTTCCCAGACACTTGATCCTGTACAACACAACCAGAATGAGAGAAATTGACATTACAATTATTATCAATCAATTGACCAACAGAAATAAGATTTGTGGAGAGGTCAGGAGACACAAAAACATCAGTTAAGGAAGAGGAAAGATCACCAACAACACTGATAGGCAGAGAACTGCCATCAGCAGTGTTAATTTTCAGATTTCTGTCATAATTTCTGACATTGGAAAGAGAAAGAACAATATTTGTCATATGGTTAGAAGCTCTAGAGTCAAAATACCATGGCTTAGAAGAAACCGTATGATTACCTGAGAGCCTAAAAACATAAAAAACAGAAATGATCATTTATTGTACCATTTCAGGAGTGAGTGTGTTTGGGTTTGCTAAGACTGTAGGAGCAGGAATAGGAACAATCGACGAGGCAGCAGACAATGCAATAGAACTAGAGGCACCGGTGGAGGCATGATAAGCAGTACCTTGCTTTCTTTCAGGCCGAATGGGACAAACAGAGATGATATGACCTCGTTTCTTGCAGTAGTTACAGAACTTCTTGGGACAATCCCGAGCAATGTGATCAAAATCTTTACAACTAAAGCACTGGACAACATGCATGTCTCAACCCTTATTCCGCCCCTATGCTGCATAAGCCACAGAAACAGGTGCACTAACATTAGCTCGATGTT
This sequence comes from Vitis riparia, assembly GCF_004353265.1. NCBI lineage: Eukaryota > Viridiplantae > Streptophyta > Magnoliopsida > Vitales > Vitaceae > Vitis > Vitis riparia. The sequence goes on from NC_048444.1 coordinate 22,312,158, forward strand.
CCATGGTAGCTTGAGTTACGATATGTTGCTCCTCACGTAGAAGTTCACTCAAGCAGGCATCTAGAGATGGTACGGGATGACGATTCATCATATTAGACCGTGCAATTTCGAAGTCGGGTCGTAGCTTCATCAAGAATTGATCTCGCTTGCTGGTTGCATGCACTGCTTGGACAACAGAGAGAGCTGCAATGGGAACATTAACATAAACAATGTTGGAATAATCAATCCAAAGAGTTTGAAAACCAGAAAAATATTCCTCAATTGAGAGACTTCCTTGTGTGAAATTAGCCATCTCATACTCCAATTGAAAACGCCTAGCAGAGTTGTCTTGATTGTAAACCGTGTGGAGATAATTCCACATAGTAGCAACAGTTTTATAAGGCCTCAGATTGAGAACAAGGTGAGGTTCAACCAAGCTAAGGATCCAGGTCATAACCTGAGCATCCTTAATTTCCCACTTAGACAAAGCCTCGGCATCACGAGGTGCAGGATTACTCCCATCAATATGACCCCATAATTCCTTTCCTTTGACAAATAATTTAAATTGAAACTCCCAAGCACAATTATTTTTGCCAGTAAATCTAATAGGAAACAATTCCAACTTATCTGATGACATGATGCAACCGAGAGACAAAGGAAATAGCCCACCAGAAAATTAGAACAGAAAAGGCCAAGAACCAAGTCGCGATGAACCCGATCAACACTGTTTTCGATGCCAAGCATTTGATTCGTAGATCACGAACTCCACTCAGAAGGTGTCGAAATCTTGCTCTGATACCATGTCAAAATACTCGAAAAAACTCCACAGAAACCGAGGACTTTGATAAGTTTTTTTATATTTCACTGGATCCATCTATATACAGATATATATCTTATACACGGAGTCTAACTGATTCCTAAATTGTATATGGTAACATTAACAAATACATGGTAAGCCAATCTGTCAATCTTTTCCTATATGTACAACCAATATGATTCCTAAATTGTATATGGTAACATTAACATTCCTATATGTACAACCAATATGATTCCTAAATTGTATATGGTAACATTAACAATTGATATTTTAAGTAGGATATTGTTGTGAGCTAAAAAGTGGTTTTTTTAAAGGCTTCTTAGCAGGTTAGAGTAGGACTAGAGAGTCACATTTGCAATATGCAAATGACACCATGTTTTTTTAGAGCTTGTATGGAAGATAATCAAAATTTGACACTTATATTATTGGTTTTTTGACACATATTAGGACTTAAGATCACTTTAAATAAGAAAACTCTATCTGGTATTAACATGAGCTAGGATTAGATTACTAGACTGACTACCATGCTTGAATGCAAAGTCTCTTATTAGCCCTTATTCTACCCGGGCCTCTCATTAGGGGGAACCCAAAGGTTGACGCCTTTTAAGATCTAGTGATTGAAAAAATTTCACAGAGATTTGATGGATGGAAAAAAAAACGCTTTTGTCATTAGGTTGAAGAATAACTCAAATAAAGTCTTGCTTGTCTCACATTCCTTTTTTTTCTAGATTCCATCATTAGTGGCTTCTAAGATTGGGAAATTTAAAAGGAATTTTCTATGGTTGGGGAAGGTAAGAGAGATCATCTTATTAGTCGGGGCATAGTATGCAAGCCTAAGGCAAAAAGGGTCTAAGGTTTGCGAAGATTTCTTTGAGGAATCAAGTGCTCTTAGGGAAGTGACTTTGGAGGTTTCCTAGGGAAAGTTTTGTTTTTTGGCATTAGTCATATTGAGTATCTATGGGACACACCCCAATTGGTGAGATGCCAACATTCTAGTCAAGTGATCGCATTGTTACTCCCAGAAGGCAATTGCACAAGTTTTTCAAGATTTTTTCAGATGTACTCGCTTTGTGATGAGTGATAGGATAAGTATTCGTTTTTGTGAAGACATGTGGTGGGGGGATCAACCATCATGTTCTTAATTTTTAAGTCTCTTCACGTTTGTCATAATTAGAAAACTACTTATCTCATCTATTCTTGGCATCTCTTCCCATTTTTCTTGAAACCTAAACTTTCCGTTAACCCTCATTGACTTGGAGTAGAGAACCTTGAAATACTCATGTCTTCTTTTACTCGTGTGTACTTTTCACCATTTGTTTCAGATGTAAGAGTTTGGTCATTATCTTTTCCAGGCTCATTTATGATGGAGTTTTTCATTTTAAACTTGTTCAATTTATTAGATCCAGTTTCTTTCTCTCTAGCTAAATTTATTTGGAAAGCTAAAGTCCCATTTAAGATCAAAGCCTTTGCTTGGTTAGTGGCTAATAAGAAGGTTAGCACTAACAACATGCTATAGTAATAACTAAGAGCATTTGGAATATCTAAGCTAGGTTTTCATGTGGTTTGAAGCGATATTTTGTTTAAGGATAAAAATAGAAAAAAGTGAGCTAATTCTAATTGGAGAAGCCATAAGTATGGAAGGTCTAGCCTTAGTGTTGGGTTGTAGGGTTAGGAGTCTGCCTACTACATACTTGGGTGTTTTGTTAGGTGCACCCCATAAATCATTAAGGGTATGGGATTTAGTGGAGGAGAGATTTCAGAGATAACTATTCTTGTGGAAAAGATAGTATTTATCCAAATGAGGGAGACTCACTTTGATCAAAAGCACACTGTCTAGTTTGCTAATTTATTTCATGTTTCTTTTTGCCATTCTAAGGAGGTTGAGTTTAAGACTTGAGTTGATATAAAGGGATTTCCTTTGGGGCGAAGGGGTGCTTGAGAAAAACCTTATTTGGTTAATTGGTTTACCATTTGTTTAGGGGAAAAACATAGAGGGCTTAGCATTAGAAATCTCCATACTCTGCATAAGGTTCTCCTTAGTAAATGAAGTTAGAGATTCGCTTTCAAGAGAGTTCCCTCATGGAAACAAGTCATATCATGGAAGCACGGGACAGATGAGGGGGAATGGTGGTCAAGGGTGGTGAGGAATGACTATGAGGTGTGGTTGTGGAAGGCTATTAGAGATAGTTGGAAGTTTTTAGAAGTAAAACTCACCCTCTTTGTAGATAATGACAGAAAGATAAAATTTTGGAAAGACAAATGGGATGATGAATCTTCTTTGGAAAAGTCTTTCCTGGCATTATTTTCTATAGCCGTTGATAAAGACTCTTGGATAGTAGAAATGTGGGAATGGGTTGGGGAGGGGCCCGATAGAGTTCTTGTTTTCACAAACAATTCCATGATTAGGAATTGGAAAGAGTGGAGATTTTTTTTTGAAGACTATTGAAGGGCGAAAAGGACAAATTGAGTTAGAAGAGAGGTAGAGACTATGGCTCTCTCTCTTTTTGGAGTTAGAAGATGGCTCTCTAGAAAAAACTATGGAAACCCTAACCCTTAAGGGGGGATTTATAGCGTTCCTCATGGGTTTGAGTGATTTGAGCCTATTAAGAGCTTGGGTTACTTAATCTAACCCAAAATGGGTCCAAATCGATTAATTAACCTAATAGGGCCTACTAATTAATCAATTAGCTCAATCTAGAGACCTTGTTCACTTATCCTTGTGCAAACTTGAGTAATTACCAAAACACCCTTATACACAAAAGTGAACCTAGAGTTAATCCGATCATAACCCATGCTAACAAGGCATATGAGCTCAGAGTGGGGACATTAGGACCCATAGGAGTATTGACTCTATTAAAATTAATTTTGAAGTTGATTCAACATCTTAATATAGAGAATCAACTGAACTCCAATATCCTATGTAATTAACAATGAGACACTATGTGCTAGGGTCTGTGACCTGCTATCCATTGTGTTCAGTCTCTTTAAGAACTGATGTCTGTAGTCTAACAAGTTGAAAACTATTAGCCTTTCAAGACTATTTTTACTGTCCTATTGTGTGTTCAATTGACATGTTTTAGCTCTTAAAGAGTTAATATCAAGTTCCACTTAAGGAACTATTATGAACATAGTTTTCATGAACATAGTTTTCATGAACACACCTCCTTAGGATCACCTAAGGGGATCCTTTGTGTCAATTCCATGAGATATCGTGGTGCCTCCATGGAGAATACTTATTACTATCGGTTTCCATCAATAGTGAACCAATTCATAGAGAATATATAATTAACTTATGATGTCACTCGTATGTCAAAACTACCACTAACCTTAGCACAAACTCAATATTCTCTCAAGGTTGAGAGACAATACAATGAAGTAGCTTGGTGAAGTCATGACTACTTGATAACTTTAAGTCATAACTCACCATAGGTCTTGTCCAATGTGTAACCATACACACTAATGTACTCGTCATGGGAAATTCATCTTGATGACCAAGATTGACCATCCCTCGAATTAGGAGGTGGTACACTACAAGCTCTAATGCGTTGTCTAGACCCACAAACCAATTGTGAACAAGTCATGTATTTGCAAGGAACCCGTAACTTAGATATTCCGTGCAACTCTTAATGTACCCAAGTCACATACAATGCAAAAGATGCAAGCTAGAGTGCTTACAAGGTATAATGTATGGAAATAGGATAAATAAAAATGAATTGGAATTTTATTAAATAAATAATAAAATTTAAGAGTTTATTATGTCATGTCATGCTTTTAATGGCTTTATCCTAACACTTTCTATGTCAATGATAGACTTTGTAAATTGGTTGATTTCGAGGTAAGGAGAGGGAGATTGTTTTTTTTTTGTATTCTTTCTTCCTTTTATTTGCTTGTTTCGGGCATTAATTGTATATATTATGTGTACCTTGTTTTTGTTTTTTTTTTTTAGGTACTTTCTTTATAAATATATCTTTTGTTTTCCTATCCACAAAAAAGGACATGTTACAGACGAAAAGACCTTACAAACCCTTAGTTATAACTTTGTGATCAATTTCAATCATTGTGATGACATCCTTTGTGTTTTTCATTTTTCATGGATTTCGATCATTACGATAGCATTCTCGAGCTTTTTTTTCATTTCCCCTTGATTGCAAACACATCCTTGGAGTTTTTCATTTCCCATTGATTCAGGTCATAACCATTGCATCCTTGGTATTTTTTCATTTCCCATTGGTTTCGGTCATCTCTATATATTCTATCGTCTGTTATTTTTGGAGCTATGACATAGGCTATTCAAACTAGCTAGCTTGGATTGGGTTCTTCCCTAAAGTATATGTGATAATGACCATCTCCTTTAGTGGTTTGAGGAGCCTCACTAGAGCTAAAGTCCTATGGTAAATCACCTATCTCATGATGATTTGGATTGTGGTGAGAAACAAATGCAAAATTTTTTAGGACAAGTGGAGGAAGACTATGGGATCTAATTTGTTTCTATTCCTCTTTCAAGGCCTCTTGTACAACAATCTTTAAGGGTACTCCTCTCAATGTTGTTCATCTCAATTGGTATGCAGTGTGTAAATCATAAGGGTTTGTATAACAAGGAGAGAAACATTGATTCGATTTTGAAGGTTGTTTTAGCCCTCATGGAGTGATGAGTTGTTTTATATTATATATCCTTTTGTGGTACTGTACCGATGTATGGGTCTCCTTTGTATATTGGAAGAGGTTCAATCATCTATTCTTTGATCAGTTTTTGTAAGGATTCCTTATCCTTCATATGTGCCTTTATCCATATCAAAGCATATTTCTGATGATATATATATATATATATATAGGGAGAGAGAGAGAGAGAGAGAGAGAGAGAGATTGATAAAACTGGATTAATTTTCAGGAGTATACTTGAGCTTGTCAGTTCCTAGGTATGAATTTTGTTTTTAAGTTGGTATAGTTCAAGATTAATGCTAATATGAACAGAATAACTTTAGTATCTTTATCTATTTGGTGGCTGAACAAATTATCAAGCACTATTTATTATTAATCATCTGGATTAAAATTTTGATATTATATAGTTTTGGGAAGTAATTTGTTGATTTTCTTTTTCTGTTTCTCCATTCTTATATGAGATATCAATGTAAGTTACTTTTAAATTGGTATATCTTGATGGAATTTTAGGTTTGATGGTGTATTTGCATTTTAGTGGCAAGGACAACATGCTTCCTAGTGGAGATGAAGCTCGACGACTTTGGAATTTACTACAGAATTGTAGAGTTCGTTACTTCAAGGACAATGGGCATACCCTCTTACTGGTAGGTTAAATGTATGTGTTGTTATGCTGCTACTAGACTCTCTTAAAATTCTCTTCATTAGGGATTAGCTTTTAGATCAATAGAGCTTCTCAACATATCAAGATTTGACATACACTGTTGAATTTCAATTTGAACTCTTTGTCAAGTATGCCAATTATTTACTTAAATTTGATAAAGTTCTCTTTCCATCCTTTGGTGATTCTGCCTGTAATGTTAATTTGTCAATTGGTGATTTCATGACATGTTCTTTATAAAGCAATAGATTAGGTTTTTCACTGAAACGAGTCCTTAAGATCAGTCTTGAAGATGTGTTTATGTTGGGTTCAAGACTGGTGAAGTTTTGGTTGAGGACCAAGACAGATTCATCACTGAAGGTAATGACTGGTTGGAGTAGAATTATTCCAATTTTTCACAAGACCAGGTTGTAGTCTTTCTAGCATTTCTTAGATATCGTAGACCTATTAGGATCTCCAAAACATGCCTGGGAGTTAGTTTAGCTTAGGTCAAACATAGAAGATGAGAGAGCTCAAAGAGCAGTTCTTTTCACTTGCTCCCAGCAGTGTAGAAGCAAGATGGATTCTGGAAGCCTTGCAAACTGCCTAGAGGTTTAAATGGTTCAGGGTGAGCAGTTTGAGGATAGAATGCCCTTAAACCAGGTCTGTCCAAACTGCCCTGCAGTTTGTTGTGCCCAGGCAAAGTGGTTTGATGACAGAACAGGAGCTTTTACATGGATTGAAACTGCTTGGTCTGAATGTTTTGTGTCTCAAAGAGTATTATTGTTTCTTGCAAACGGCCCCATGGTTTGAAACTGCTTAGGGGGTGCGGTTTTGCTTGATTTTGCGGCTTCTTGGTGCTTTTCTAATGCCACACTATAGAACGTGCTTGGGTCAGTATGATTTGGTTTGGGACTTTCAATTTGGAGTCTTTGAGAACCGATTGGACCGTACCACATGTTTTTTTATTTTATCTGAGTCTTTTGCCTGTCAATAAATCCTTAGATACGATTTTTTAGCGACTTTTGGAGAGGACTTTCTTCTCATTTGTTCCAATTGAGAGAGATCATTTGAGAGCCTCTTCTAGGTTAGAAACCTAGGTTTTTAATTGATCAATCCAAATCTTGTGAACATTGTAATTGAATCTCCTCAGTTGTGATTTTGCAATGGATCTGATATGTTGATTTTTCATTTGTTGTGTTCATTGATTCTGGAGAGATTTTGGAAAGCTGATCCGTAGGGCTTTAGGAGTTTTAGTTGAAGTGATTCAACATCTGTTGTGAAGCTCAGTTTCAGTGTGATTTCAAGGTGCTTTCTGAGATGAAGAGCATTTGGCAAGTTGAAGATCAAAAGTAGAAGAATTCAAATGAGACGAATGTTGGGATTGATCTTAAGACCCACGTTCACTGAGACCAATCTTGTACTTTGAACTTTGGTTAGTGAAGTTTTGGGTGCCATGATTGTTGCTGTGGTTTTTGACCTCTTGGTAGAGGTTTTCCACACGTGGCATGCCAATTTTGGATATTTTCTTGTTTGCTGTTATTGAACCAGATTAATAATCAATCACTAATCATCAGAAAGTTGACTTTAATAATTAGCAAATTTCATTCATAAAATGAAGCATATCTTACTGAATCAATCTATTATTTGAGAACCCATAGCTTAAGATGATCAAATCACATCATATCATGATTTTTCACCACCCTACCGAGTTTTGATAGATACCTAACATGAGATAACATTTTGACCTTGCAGCCACAAGGTTCCTTGTCTGTGGTCCATGTCAGGTCATAAACTTGACAAGATTTCCTCAAATGATGAATAGGACATGGAAACATGGATATTGCATGAATACCCTTTGTATCATGAAATAAGATCAAATAACTAAACATTAAGATTCTGTGGCACTTGATGGTATGAGTGAATGCATTATCATTTTATAAAGGATGAGGGTAGTCTAATTGCAGTATGTGAACTTGTGAATATGTTGGTTCACTGGGTTTCTTAAGACAACGGCTACATCTTTATCACTCAGTTCTATGGTTCTTACACTTGAATTTTGGATATAATTCAAGCATGTATGTTTTAAATTTTTTTCACCTAAGATAATTGCAAGCAGGAACAAATGATTAATTGATGTTCAAGATATGAAATTTGGATGAACTTTTCCTAAAATTTGATATTCCACTTTTTTTTCCTCCAGGGTATTTTGGATTTGTAGAAGTGGATCACATAATCTAAGCCTCTCTAGTTAGGAAAGCATTTTGGAGATACACTTTGGAAGGAGAAGCATTTTGAAAAAAGGTCATTCAGGGAAAGCATGAAGAAGATTAGGGGGGTTGGTGTTCCTACAATGTAAGGGAAGGGTATAGGGTTGGAGTCTGAAAAAACATCAGAAAGGATGAGACTTGGTTGGCAATAGAGTATCCTTTGAGATGGGAAACAGAAGGAGGGTGAAGTTTTGGAATAGGTGGTGCAGGGATGAATCCTTATTTACATCTTTCCCCTCCATATATGCCTTAGCATTGTTAATAGGGGCTTGGGTGGTGCATGTGTAGGATGATTTGGGTGATGGGGGCCACTAGAATCCTTGTTTCACTAGATACTTAAATGATTGGGAGCTAGATAATATAAAGGCTTTCTTCTCAAAGCTTCAAGGAAGGCCCGTGAAGAGGGCATAGAAGGATAAAGTGGTATGCATGTATTCTAGGAATGGGGTCTTCTCCATCAAATCCTTATTTTCCATTATGGATCCGGAGGATGCACTTCTTTCCCAATGGCCTTCATTTGGAATTCATGGGTCCCATTAAAAGTGAGTTTTTTGACATGAGAAGCTAGTTGGGGTAAGTGGTGACTTTGGATTAGCTTCATAAAAGAGAATGGTGTCATTGGCAAACAAATGTCTCCTTTGCAGCAGCGAAGAGGAATCAATAGATCACAGTCTTCTACACTCTGGCAATTTCTGTTCTCTTTGTTCGGCATTGCATGGATCCTTCCTTCTACACTCGGGGGGACTCTTTTAAGTTGGCATAGCTTGTTTGTGGGAAGAAAACACAAGAAGGTTTGGAGTGCTGCTCTTCTATGCATTTTTTTTTTAATAATTTAGAAGGAAAAGAATTAAAGAGTGTTTGAAAGTGAGGAGCAGTCACTTAAAGAGCTAAAATGTTCTTTCCTTAGAAATATAGTGTTTTGAGCTAGCATGTACATAGAAGTAGGCTCAATGCCTTTAATTGATTTTGTTGATTAGGTTCTAGCTGAGGAAGGGAGTAGTTATTTTAGAGTTCTCTTTTTCTAGCAATGTCTTTTGGTACCCATTGTATACGTCCTGTGTATCTTGGTGTATAGCTTTTTTGATATTTATTGTATTTTCTTGCTTGCTTATGCATATGAAAAAAATCTAAATCTCTTTGCCTATCAAGATGAAGCCTACTCAATTATTAGTAAATGTGAATGTCTTTTTCCATGTAGGTTTTAATTCTAGATACCAACTGTTGCATCTGGAATTGAGCATTGAATGGGATTTCCTGTGGTTCAAGTTTGGGTTTAGGTTCAGGGAAGGGAGTAGAGGCTATCTAATAGGTCAGAATCATGTCCGTGGACCAAAATGTGAATGGAGTTTGGGCATTGGATTAGCCTTTTTGAGACATAAAACCCTCTTTGCCTGGTGGTTGTGGAGGTTTCCTATGGAAAGTGATTCTCTCTAAGATTAAAATATCTGCAGTCTTACTTCAATGGTTGTGATATCAACATTCAGCTTAGGAGGTGGATTACTAAACTATATGTTCTTCCCATGAAAACAATATTATGCTCATGTGGTTTTTGCCTCTTCTTATGCTCCTCATTCTTTTCTTGTTGAATCACACACACTAGCTACAAAAAGGTATTTGTTTGATGACATTTTTTGACTTTTACTGTGTGGCCCTTTGGGAAGTCCATAGCACTGTAAAATTTGATCACTGCAGTGGAACTTATTCTCTGCACGATTGCATTGTGAAAACTTGGTGAAACTTCTGACTGCAATGTTTATTGTGATAGTGCAGGAGGATGGAGTTAATCTGCTGACTATTATTAAAGGTGCTTTGAGATACCGCCGTTCAAGGAGACATGATTACGTTTCTGATTTTCTGCCTCCTAGTATGTCAGAACTGAAACGTGCATTCGATCAACAAAATAGGTAATTCGACAGAAAAATCGGTACTATCTTATTTTTTAATGGAACATCACTGGGAATCAAGGTTATTCTGAATCCAGACTATTATTGTGACTTGATCTTCTCTAATATAAGTTATAGTACATAATGTTGACATCTCCCTCAGTCTTGCCACACCTTTCTGGTCCCTCATAAGGTGAAATTTAAACCTTTTCATTCTCAAAATAATTTTTACTTGTAATTCTTTTGCTACAAGTAGCTAAATGGAGTCTCACATTTCTCATCTTGGTGTGTGTTCTTTTATTTTTTTTGAAGGGGAATATATTATTGTGGAACAAAGGTAGAACTTAAGAGTGTTTTTTCCCCATTTTTCAATTCTGTATCTTTTTTCCTTAAAAGTTAGCACTTAAAAAGTTAGTCTTTTTTCCTTCAAATTGTCAGGTTCTCTTACAGATTCCAGTGTGACATCTATGTAAATCAGCACCAATCCCTTTATATGTGCCCCAGTTTGAACGGATCTAATTTACATAGATTAAACTGGATCTAATTTAGTTGAGGTGTGTTAAGGAGATAATAGATACATTGGTTTAAAGCTTGAGTTAGCTGCTGGGTAGTTTTTTCACCCTCATGTTTAAGCTTGGGTTGAGCCCCATCCTCAGCCAGGGTGTTAGTTGCACTCTTTTACATATTTTTAGGTATGTGAATCTGAAGCTGATGCTTTATAATGCCATGAGTTGCAGACTACTTCGCTTTGGTGCTAGTCCAATAATGTTCTCAACTTTGGAAAATGGAAAGATAGTGAAAGGCATTGCAGGAGTTCCAAATGAAGGTCCTGTCTTGTTGGTGGGCTATCACATGCTGATGGGATTAGAACTTTCTTTCCTCATAGAAGAATTCTTGCGTGAGAAGAATATTATGGTTCGTGGCGTAGCACATCCAGAGTTGTTCTTAGAGAGGCGTGCAAGTCCATCTGATGAATTTTCCTATTTTGATTGGACAAGAATATATGGTGCAGTACCTGTAACAGCAAGCAACCTTTTCAAGTTGTTTTCAAAAAAATCACATATTCTCCTTTATCCTGGTGGTGCACGTGAGGCTCTACATCGCAAGGTGTGTCATACTTCTGTTCAGCTTGACTAGTTTTATTCTTCTACAGCTGAAAATCACCATATTTCTTAGTGTTCTTATTTCTTGCGATGTCCCATAAAATCTGCACAATCATTTTGTTATAATTTTTTTATTTTGCTGCTGTCTTTTTATAACTGGAATGATAAATTCAAAACTCCAACATTAAAAGACATTAATATTCTAACTGAAGTGCTTTTTTGGCTTCGGTTTATGTCAAATGTTGAAGTGTAAGGTGTAGAAAATCAGAGGAGAAACTGATGTTTTCATAAAATTGATCAAAAAACGAAATACAACTAAGGCCTAAATAAATAGAAATCGGGAGTCAGTTCAAGTTTGAATCTGACCAGTTTTCTTTCCTACTTCGATGGTACTAACTTTGAAAGATTCAAAGTTTACAATTATTTAAATTTGGATAACAATAACTAAAATCAAATAAACTTTAAACTAAAACAAGATAATATCCTAAAATAATTAAACAGAAACCAGATTATTCAAACGCAGGTAATTCGGGATTATCTTCAGATTTGATTTTCCACACTCCCCCTCAAGCTGGTAAGAAAATATCCAACATGCCCAGCTTAGAACAAAGGTCTTCAAAAATCGGCTTAGGTAGACTTTAAGTAAACACATTGGCTACTTGCTTGGTGGTTGGGACAAAGGTCATGCTAATGATCTTCTGCTTGATTTTTTCTTTTATGAAATGATGATTGACTTCCACATGTTTAGTTATGTTGTAGTGAACTGGATTATGAACAATACTTATGTAGCCTTGTTGTCACAAAATAATTTCATAGGACCATTAAATGGAATTTTCAATTCGTTTAAAATCAATTTTAACCATAATAATTCGCAAGTCCCTTGAGCAGTGGATTGAAACTCCTCTTCTACACTACTCCTTGTGACAACTGAGTTTTTTTTTCGCTTTTCCAAGTTACCAAATTTCCCCAAAGGAACGTACAATAGCCCATGGTGGATCTTCTATTGGAAACTAAACCAGCCCAATACATTGGTGAAGACTTCCACACTTCTCTCTTCATTTCTTCCAAAAAACCAATCCTTTTCCTGGTATTCCCTTTAAATATTTCAAAATTTTGTAAATGGCTTCAAGGTGTTCTTCTCATGGTGAGTGCATAAACTAAGTCACGTAGCTCTCGACAAAGGCAATGTCTGGTCTTGTATGTGATAGGCATATTAACCTTCCTAAGAGTCGCTAATAACTCCCTCGATCAACCGGTTCTCCTTCTTCTGCATGTTTGAGTTTTAAGTTTGCATACACCAGTGTCTTTGTTGGTTTGCTTCCAAGTGTTCTGGTCTCCTCTAGAAGATCAAGGTGTATTTCCTTTGTGAAACAGAAATAACTTTTTTTTTATTTTATCTCACCACTTCCATGCTAAGAAGTTCTTTAAGTTTCCGAGATCTTTTATCTAGAATTCTTGTGCCAAAGTGCTTTTTAATTTCTCCATCTCTTTAAGAGCATCTCCTGTAATAATAATACTATCAATGTACACAATAAGAATGGTGATTTTTCCATTCTCATTATGTTTGAAAAACAAAGTGTGGTCCATCTATCCTTAGTGGAAGCTGTGATTTTTAATGGACCTTGTAAATCTCTTGAACCATGTTCTCGAGGATTGCTTGAGATCGTATAAAGACTTCAGTAGTCGACACACCTTATTGTTTGAAAAATAAAGTGTGGTCCATCTATCCTCAGTGGAAGCTGTGATTTTTAATGGACCTTGTAAATCTCTTGAACCATGTTCTCGAGGATTGCTTGAGACCGTATAAAGACTTCAATAGTTGACACACCTTATTGCTCCCAAATTTTTCTTCAAAACCCAGTGGTGCATCTATGTACACTTCTTCCTCAAGGTCACCATTAAGAAATGCATTTTTTTTATGTCAAATTGCGAGAGTGACCAATCAAGATTTGCAGCTAGTGAAAGAAGAACCCGAATTGAATTTAGCTTTGCAACTGGAGCAAAAGTCTTCTGATAGTCAATGCCATAGGTTTGGGTGAAACCCTTGGCAACTAAACTCGAACATGTAGAAGAAGGAGAATCGATTGATTGAGGGAGTTATATTTTGCTACTGGGAAGGTTAATATACTTATCACATATGAGACCGGAGATTACCTTTGCTGTGAGCTTAGTGAGTCAGTTTATGCATTCACTGTAAGAAGAACACCTTGAAGCCGTTTACATAATTTTGGGATATTTAAAGGGAACTCTAGGAAAAAGATTTTATTTTATTTTTGGGTGGTATGGAAAGAAAGGAATAGATTAGCTTTTAGGGGAGGTGTGTTAGATATACAGAAACTCAATAACTCTTTTGTATGTAACTTGTGGAGTTGGGCTAGGGTGTATATTGGAGAGGAGTCCTCTTCGCTCTTAGGCTTTTTGGACTGGCTAGTGGCCACTTATGGGTGGGTAAGGGTGCTTGTTTTTTGTGTTTTTGTTTTAGGCTGATTTGTATACTCCCTGTATGCTTTGTGGCCTTTGCCCTTTAATATATTTGTGATTATCTATCAAAAAAAAAATATCTACACCATAAACCATGAGCCTTGTTTTATTGAATATCTTCCACTCTTCCTTACATCTATACTACCTTATATAGTCTTTACAAACTAATCTTAGCTTCATAATTTTTTCCTGTTGTGACCTAGAATATTTCTAAAGATATTCTCAACACATTTCCTTATTTATAAGGAGATCTATTTTTACAAGGAATAATAATATATGTTATATTCTATACAATATTCTTACCAAAAAGAATATATACCAAATAGGAATTTGAGATATTTTCCAACTGAAAATGGGAGAAAATTTGTTGGAAAGCACCTAATAGAAAAAAAAAAAAAAAAAAGGTGCCATTGGAACATATCAGAAGTATACTAGGCACCCAAAGACTTGAACAAAACCAAAAAAATGTTATGCTTTTGTCTTATATTACCCATACCATTTGCAAAATCTAGAAAAGAAAATTTACCATTGCCTACCACCTCTTTGGTCTATAATAATAAAGCCTCTAGAAACAACCCCTTTAAAGCCACTCCGCCTGGTTTACTCTTGAAAATTCTTATGTCATGCTCTCTCCAAATTGACTAATAAGGCATAAAGTGGGCAACCTACAAAATGCCTCACTGCCCATGGAGTCATTGTTCAAAACTAAGCAACATCTTTCTTACTTATTAGAGGACCCAAGATATTCTTAACAAGGTGAATGCTAAGGCCCACAAAGTAGAAGCTCATCTATAAAAAATGAAGATATGCTCCTAAATCAGAGCTTGCTGACTTAGCAAGCATATGCTTGCAGACTTAGCAAGCATATGCTTGCAATGCTTCAACTTAGCAAAAGCTCAGATATAGGAATAGAAATTGTAAGAGGATTAAAAATAGAAGTGGTTGGAAGATAGCAGTAGGAATATTATTATTATTTTTTTTATTTCATTAAATGGTTTAAACTGATGGCCGATGGTTTTCCTAATTTCATTTGGAAATCTAAAGCCCACTCTAAGGTAAAGGCTTTTGCATGTCTTGTGGCTAGTAAGAGGGTTAACACTAATAATATGCTTTAGAAGTAGAGTCCTCTCAAAGCCGTAAGGTACTTAATTCAAAGTTGTGCATCGTGTGCAAGAAGAGTAAGGAATCAATTGATCTTCTTTTTCTTCATTGCCTTAGTAGCTTTGGGCCTATGACATAGAATATTCATCCTTGCGGGACTAGATTAGGTGCCATCATGTTCAATGGTGGAGATGATAACTAGTTCCTTTAAAGATTTTAGGAATCATGCAAAAGGAAAGGTTTTATGTTGTATTGCAAGCGTTAGTTTGATTTGGTCAATATGGTGGAAAAGAAATCCGAGGATTTTTTCGGATGCTATGAGGACAATGGATGCAGTTTGGGACCTATTTTGCTCTTCATCGTCTCTTTGGGCCTCTACTAGCAAGGCCTTTAGAGTTACACCCTTGAGTCTAATATTACTAGATTGAAGTCTTTTATGCAAGTCAAAGACGGTCAGGAAGACCTCACAAGTATGGTTAGTGCTAATTGAAGGAGTAGTTGAGTAGAACTTCGATGTATGTTCTTTGGGCACCTCAGGGCAACTTGGGATTGATGGTGTGATTAGAGATCATCGAGGTTCAATAGTCAAAGCATATTCTAAACTTACAGGTGATGGTTTTGCTATTGAGGTTGAGGTTGTACCACTTATGGAGGGGCTTGTGCTAGCAAAAGCTTTGGGTAGGTAGTTTATGTTGTTAGCTCATGGGTGGCTTAAAAAAAAAGAGGTTCATGGAGACTTGACAGGTGGTTGTGCCAAATATTCGAAAGATGACATAACTTCCATGAATCTCCTTTAATGGATGTGGCAAGATCCCTAAAGAGGGACTTACTATAAAGGAAGCTTCAGCAAAGAAAAACACAAAAATTATGTTGACTGTATATGCATATCCACCAGTCATATACGCGAATTTGCACATGATGTGAACTTGTGCACTGCACTATGCTCGTTCTGAACTCTTATGCTGTCTGAAGAGAAATGAAAGTTGTCCAATGAACTTTGAATGAGCTGCCAGAAGCTGCAATTGCTACAGAGTTGAATGCTGAATATTTTGGTTTGGCCCTGGTTCTAGGCAAATCCAAACTGCTCTATACTTCGAAGAAAATTTTGAGGACTTGGATTTGAAATGTCATTACAACTCCAGCAAATTCTCCTCTCAAATGTGCAAAAGCTTTTGTTGAACATTTGGTGTCTCATTTAAATTTTAAGCCCTTTTGGTAAGACTATTCAAAGAAACTAGAGTCAGTTTGCAATGGCATATCAGAAGATCAGGCACAAGCATGATAGCTCATCACCCCTAAACTAGGATTTCACTAGTCTATAAACTTGGAAGTATTGAGCTTCATCAGAGTTCTTTTTGCCTTTTTTGATAGTCTTGCCCCATATTTCCTTACTATGACAGAAAAATGAGAGTGTAGACAGGCTGTTGCAACAATGGTCTGTCATTTATAAGGCCTTCTCTTTCTTCCTTTACCTGGAAATTATAGAAACACAAAAGAGATTAATATTTTGAATTATGTCTTCACCCTTGGGGACATCAAGAACAAAATCTCTAACAAACTGGGATTAATATCTGGCCCTTTTGAGGTGATATTCATTCTATGACATTCCAAAACCATAAAATATAGTGTTGAGATTGTCCAATGAGATAGTGCTGAGGCAATAATTTTCATTATGTTATGAGCAGTGTTCTGTAATAGTTAAGGTTTTTGTTTTGATAGGTTCTGTAAAAGTTAAGTTTATGTATTATCTAATGTTGTGGTTTATCTATGGTATTAGGGTGAAGAATATCAGTTATTTTGGCCTGATCAGCCAGAATTTGTGCGGATGGCAGCACGTTTTGGTGCCACAATTGTACCATTTGGAGTTGTTGGAGAAGATGACATAGCAGAAGTAAGTTTGTGCTTTTGTTTCTCTTAAAAATTTGTTTAAATTTTAATAGAAACAACCTTTTCATGGTGGAATATTATTCTAATTTGTCATCTTAGATTGGACTAAATATTTTTACATGATTTTCTTTCTTTTTTTCCTCCCCTTCTATTTCTATAACTTTTGTTGGCAATGATTTATTACATACTTACGAATTAACCCATACTCAAGGTTACTAGAATTGAGGAACTTTGGTAGATCATTATGGAAGAATTAGCCATTGAGAGTTACATCTATATATAGTAACATTATAAAAGAAACATGGAAAAATTGCAAAATAGAATGATGCAAAATATTTAAAGAACATTTTTTTTTTCTTCAGTACATGGAACCATACCTGGAACTTTCCTATCCCTACCCAGGCCTTGAGCCAGGGCTGAGGCTTCTTAGAGAATATATTGTTTCAATATATACAAATAAGAAATAATGAGCAATGAAGTGGAAATTTGCAAATTTTTCCTATTTTAAAAGTATGTGAAACTATTGAAATAAAATTTGGCAAGTATGAAAATATTAAAGGGCACTCTTATTGGGATGGAAGGACAAAAACTAATGATCTTTACACAAGTTATTTCACATGGTTGTGGAAGATATATATTGACTTTCATTGATGACCACTCGAGAAAGGTCTGACCATATATCTTGAAGCATAAGAATGATGTTTTTGGGAAGTTCAAACAGTGGAAAGCTACGATCAAGAAGCAGAAACAAAAATAGATCAAATGCTTGAGAACTAACAATGACAATGAATTCTATGGGAAAAAGTTCAATTAATTCTATATGAATGAAGCTCTGATGAGATACTGCATAGTTAGGCATACTTTAGAACATAATGACGTTGCAAAACAGATGAATATAAATCTTTTAGAGAAAGACACTTTCAAATGTAGGTTTATTGAAGGAATTTGAGTTGAAACAATTAATTCAACTTATTTTCTTGTAAAGTGATCTACTTCAATTTTTATTAATTGGAGGACACTTGAACAGGTATGGTTTAGTTCTCATGTTAATTATACAAATTTAATGATTTTTGTTATCTTGTTTATTCTCATATGAATGAAGGTAAGTTAGAACTAAGAGTAATGCAGAGCATATTTTTCTAATGTATGAAGATGATGTATAAGGGTTTAGGTTATGATGTCTAAATTCAAAATTCTCTAGATTTATTAGTGGAGATGTGACCTTTGATGAGTCTATAATGTTGAGTCCTAGTAAGGACTAATTTGATGGAGAAAAAACCCCGGTGTCAGAGAAGGCAAAGTTTGAGCTTGAAACTTCAAGAACTATAGAAAAAGAAGCTTTTGGCAAAAAAGACACCGTAAGAGCAACAATACAATTATTATTTTATTTTTCTTCGTTTTTGATAAAAAAAAAAAAAGAGCAACAATACAATTTAGCTTGGAAATAACGAGGAGGAGGCAAATTAAACCAACTCAAAGGTATATGCTAGTAATAGTAGTGTTGCTTATATATTTAGTGTGACAAACATTAAAAAAAAAAAATCATAGTAGTGGAGAGTCCAATAAACGTGATTACTAAATTTGTTCCTACATTTAAGTTCAGAGATTGCTTGAATTTTAATGGTGATTGCAGTTTCTAAAGGCCCTTTAAGGGTGTGGGAGTGAAGTGACATGAAATACTTTTGAGCTTGTTTAAGACATGGGAATTTAAGCTAAGGTAGAAATTGTTGGAAAGTATCTCAAGTTCTCTTTTAAGTTAATTTTTAACTTTGATATTTTCCTATTTGAATACATTCTAGTTAGGGACATTCCTATTATTATGAAGGAAATATTCTATTGTGAGAATTTTTTTTTATAGGAATAAGTACTTTAATAATTAGACAATTAAGTTTTTATATGTAATCAAGAAAAATATACAAAGAGATTTTGACTGAAGATAGAGTTCTTTGTTTTGGGTGTAATTGGGGATTTGGGATTTGAGAGCTCTAAGATTGCAATATCTTTTAACAATAGTAGTTTTTTTCATCTTCACTCATAGATGTGGGCTTTAAGCCTAATCATGTAAATCATAGTATGTTTTATGTATTTTCCATTTTCTTTTCCTCATTTTCTTCTTATTGTTGTTCTTTGTTGTGGTTTTATATAACCAAAAAAGTGATCATCATTTTATTGAAGTGGGATTGAATGTTGATTGTGAAACTACTAAGTCTATCATGAATCAAAACAAAAGGTTGTAGTTATTGTTCTGATTAGGATTATCTTAGATGGATCATGGGGCTATATTCATTCTTTCGGAAAGAAGAAAAAAAAAAAGAAAAAAAAAAAGGATGTAAATTTCCTCTTCCTGAGAAAGGTATTAGTTAGAGAATACATCCTTGTAGGAAGGAATTTGTCACAAGAAGGATATTTGGGTTTCTCTTTCCATTTTTCCATCTTCTGTATCTGAATCAGAATATGCTTAAAACTGTGTTTCCTGTATGAAAAATCCTGCCTACTCGTTGAAGGGTGAACAATTGGTCATACCCTATATATATATCCGTTTATGATTTTATGATAATGCAGGGTAGATTCTTCTTTGGTTTATATTTTTATCTGGTTTTTCCTTTTATGGTTGGTACATCTAGTCTTGCACACATGTTTCTTCTAAAGATCATGAAAGTTGTGATCACTGCTTTCTCCATTTCTTTACCATATTGGTACCAAGAGAAGAGATCAACTATAATATCTTATATCAAACAAGGGAAAAAACTCTTCATGCTATATATACAGGGGCTTCTCTTAATCACGTAGACGTGTTTTAAAATTGTGAAGGACCTTTGGATCAAAGTAGGCAGTACTTGAACAGTTGGGAGGGGTTCATTACATCAGGACCCAACTTTTGAGGTTGTCTTGTTTAATATATAAGTTCTTGAAAATTTAAATATATTTGATGAGGTTTGACCATCCAATTTGAGAATTAATTTCTCCAAAAATTTTATAAGCTTCTCCACCATCTATGAATTCAATTCAATATGATTACAATCAAAATGCAAGATCATCAGATGAGCTGCTTTTTAGTAGAGCTTATGCTTAGTAAATGTGACCCATTATCTTAAGGAACTTTAACCACATGTACCCAAATATGAGCTCAAGTTTGCAGTTAACATTGTACTTGCTTATGACCTCTGCTACTTTACGATTGCCTGATATGGTCATTTCTGGCATGGCAGCTTGTTCTCGACTATGATGACCTGATGAGAATCCCCTTGGTTAATGACTATATTAAAGAAACTACTCGGGATGCTGTAAGACCCAGGTAATTCTCTTCTTTCAATTATAGTTATTACTTGGTTCAAATTAGTTTTGCATGGACCCTTCTTCTATAGATCAAAATATCTCATAAACCAATGCTTCAACTATTAACATGGAACATGTTCTTGTTATAGGGCTGGTTTCAGTGGCGAGGTTGGTAATGAAAATCTCTTTGTACCAGTGCTTTTTCCTAAGGTTCCTGGACGCTTCTACTATCTGTTCGGGAAGCCAATAGAAACAAAGGGAAGAGAAAATGAGCTGAAGAACAAAGAAAATGCAAATGTATTGTACTTGCAGATAAAATCCGAAATTGAACGTATTATGGCCTACTTGATTAAGAAGCGAGAGAAGGATCCTTACAGGGGTATCATTGATAGAACTATATATCAGGCGATTTCTGCTCCCCCTGGTCAAGTCCCAACATTTGATCCATGAAAGAGCCAGTTCAGAAGGTAGATCACATACCATTTTCTACATGTAAAGTGGTGTATGTACAAATATATAATAGTGTGGTGACTGTACTTCATCTCCTGTGTTACATGTAGTCTATTCATGATCTAAAGTATATTATAATACATTCTGTGAAATAAAAGTGGATTAAAATTTTCCTGATGGATGATTCTCCTGCAGGTTTTGAACGTTCTGGGATAATTCTTGGTCTATCTGGGAATGCTATCTACTGTTTAACAATGATCTGCGATTATTACACAGGGCCTTGGTATTGGTTCATCCTCAGCCCTCTTCTTCTCTTGCAATGGTGAAAGCACCATCTATGTAAGCGAATTCACATTCATTTGGAGTGTGACTCTCCCTACTCTGTTTTACCCTGCCGACCTTGGCAGCCATTGTGGATGAAAGTTGATGAGGAAGACATTCCGGTACATGCGTGAAGACCGACACTCAAAATTCAAGGGTTGAGAAGGTAGTGGAGGTCGCCATCCACAAGTAATTATCAGATTATGTATTGTTCTTACAACCATTATTTCACCGGAAGCACGTGAATGAATCCACTGGTGCATACTGAGGTGCAAGAAAAGTGGAATATGATCCTTGGAAGAAAAACGCAACTTTGAATCTAAAATATAGCGGGGGATTGAGATAGAAGTTGACACTAACCCAGAACACCCAATTTGACACCAGATTCCAGTTTCTGAACCAACCTTAGGATCAATACCTGTTGGGTTGTTGACCCAGAACTACTGTTGCCTTGCCAAAGAGAAGCGAAATATTCACATTATTTTTCATGAAGTCGAAGTGATTGTCTCCCTTCTTTCATTCTCAATCACAGGACCAGTTGTAACTCCGGTTCAGCAGTATCGATACAATCAAGAATGGGGTGAAGGTGGTCACACACCAATCACCATTGATAAGAAGAATATGATTCGTACTGTTTAACTTTTTCATTCAATGGAATGGCCTGTAGAATCTTAAAAGGTGTTTGCAAAAAGTGGCGTATGCTCTTTGCTACTGCGGCCGTAAGCAAAATAGAGCAAAAAATTTTCTATCTAAAGAGATGTTTCTGCATGTCTAATATGTAAAAGAAAATCCTTCTGCTAAGAGTAGTTAAGGGAAAGCAATGGCTGAGTGGCTACACGAGAGGAGACTACACCACCTCCAGGATGTTTTCACGGGCCGAACCCACCAGCAGGAATGCCGGTGCTGCAAATGGCCTTGTTAGGGTTGATTCCGTCGGAATAACGCAGCCTGTCATCTATTTCCCAGACAGCTATGGTACAAAACCATTTGTGGAACAACGTGCGGTAAATAGAAGGGGTAGGCCTTCAAACCCAGTTGATGATCGTGACTGGGGGTTCTTCACCAAAATCCAAACTGAAGTAAGCCAACCCACCAGGTCTTCCCCCTACAGCACCATGGATTTGCGTCAGCCACCATATTCGACAGGCCACAATGGCAGCAGTGGCTATGGTGGGTATAGTGAGTACAGCAAGAATGATTCCTGGAACAGGCCTAGTGGTAATACCATTAGAAATGACGGTTTCGATTATTACCACCGCAGAATTGATGGCGCCATGGAAGTGATGAACACCAGTGGGGGGGTGGGGTAGCAGGCCAATTAAACAGTGGAGGACGGTCTGCAACGTCCGGCTCCTCACTGGCCAAACCAACAAACAACATTGGCGAGGCTGTGGAGATTCTGAAGGAAGCTACCAGGTCTACATCTTCACGACAGGGGGTTTCACAGCACCAGTTTCAGCAGGGCATACATATGCTGAAACCACCGACAGTATGGATGCCACAAGGCGATATGGGAACTTTAAATTAACTTCTAGGTCAACCAAGAGCGTAGGGTTCTACTGAACACAACATCTAGACATGATTACACATATATATGGATCTATGGACTATAGCTTCATGCAGCTTCTCAGCTGGAATGCTCTGTGAGTTGAAGGTTTGTTGGAACTTCATCTAGCTAGCTAGACTATCAGTATTGTATGTTTTCCGTTTTGCTGTTCGTTTCAGTGGAATGTCTTTGGTCTCATAAACAGGTAAGTGGTGGTAATTAATGGCCTTTGATGCTCTGCCATTGCTAGTATAAAATAAGCTTTCCTTGTAAGCAGATTGCAATGAAGTATCTCTCCTTTTTATTTATGGTTTTTTTTTTCCCTAAGGATTGATTCACCTCGGATCACATGTGGCTAGTACCCTTAAATATCCATTATGTTTATCTTTTTATCAAAAAATTGAAGAGATCTCACATATGATAGGTAACTATTTTTGAAAATAGTTTTGAGAAAACCATTTTTGAGAACAAATATTTTGTAGAATAAAAGTCTGTTTAGATAATTTTTTAAATATATTTTAAAAATAATTTTTATGCTTAGTGTTTTATTTTAATTATTTTACATGTTTATATAGTTATTTTTTAAAACAGTTATTAAAAAACAAGTGAAAAAAGTATAAAACAATTAACAAATATTTTTTTAACAACTTTTTTTTATTGTCAAATCGTGTTTTCCTAATTTTTTTGTTTTGAAGAAAAAAACTGTTCTCTAAAACAGTTATCAAATTATTTGAATAAAAATTAATGTAAAAGTATCAAATTTAAGATAAAATTTAAAATAATACTTGGAATTTGTTTGCATATTAGATTAAAATTTTAAAATAAATTACTTTATGATTTAAATTTGACTTCATCATTTAGTATGAGGCAATTTTGTTTTAAAGAAAAAAGTCAATTTTTTTCCATCTTTGTCTTATTGGAAAAAATAACTTCTTACATTTTATCTTTTTAATTTTTAACTTCAACAACATCCAAACCCAATTTCTCAAATAAAATAAAGCCAAATATACTTTTGAAAATTTTTGTTAATTCTTAACTTAAAAATAAATCAAGTTACCCAAATTACAAGTAAAGTCAAATGTGAATGATAGATGAATTTCTTATAAATTAATAAAGTAGTTGTTCCCATTTCTTAAGCAAATTTAGATCTAAATCTTTTGAATAATCCTTACTAAAATTGAAACCAACAATCTAAGAGTCAATTAATTTGAACAAGAAACAATTCCAAAATAAATGTACAAATTTTAAAAACTGAAATGAATATTCAGTCATATATAATCAATATTTTTATCTCATAACTCATTCAATTCTCAACGAAAATAAATTCTTCACCTATCCCACTTAAAAAAAAAAAAAAAAACTTGACTTGAATGATGCTATATTAAGAGGTAAATCAACTAAAGGACAAATATGCGTACATAATTCATCATTATAGACTTGTATTATTGTAATTTATTTTATCATTTAGGGACAATTGGAAATATTTTAATTTAAATTAGTAGGGTTTTTATTTATTATTTATTTTTTATTTTAATTCTTAGTTTTTAAATTGCTTATCTTAATTGTATAGAATAATAAAGTAATAAATTTTGGTATTTTGGGATATTTGAAAATATAATAAATTACTTTTTTTTTAATTATCATTTTCAAATATATTTATTTTAATTATATGAAATAAAAAAGAAATAACTATGTTTCAACTTTCAAGTAATTTTTTATTAATCATATAAAAAATAAAAATAAATAATTATTTTTATAATGATAGAATTTTTTATTTAATTTGTAAAAAACATTAAGATATTATTAAAATTAAGTCATTTAACACTTAATAGTTCTAACCTTAACAAAAATAAACAACTTAAACACTTAATTCAATAGATTTAAATTAAGATATATTTAGATTTGATAAAAATAAACAATAAAAAAAAAATGCCACATTAGTTATAAAAAAAAATAAACAAAATAAACGAACCATCTGTGAGTGATGTAATTTTAATAATAGTTGAAAACTTTAGCAATTGTGGAGTAAATAAGAAATTCTTTTATTTTTTATTTTTTATATTAGTTTATAAATTTGGTTTTTTATTATATAATTATTCTACACTAGACTTAATTTATCTTATTTGAAAGTGGGTTCCTTAATGGAGTAGTCCCAATGCGATGGTGAAAGATTATT
Organism: Vitis riparia; assembly: GCF_004353265.1. NCBI lineage: Eukaryota > Viridiplantae > Streptophyta > Magnoliopsida > Vitales > Vitaceae > Vitis > Vitis riparia. The sequence continues at coordinate 22,336,744 of NC_048444.1, forward strand.
AGTTTTTTTTGAAAAAATATTATTAAAAATATAAAATATGGCACTTTTGGTTTTTTTTTTTTAACATTAAATTCATTTTTTAAAGCACGAGTAGTTCACCCTTTATATTGAATTCATTTTATGAAAATGTAGGTTTTTTTTTTTTTTTTTTTTTTTTTTTTTTTAACATTTAACTCATTTTTCATCTTTTTCTTACAAAAAAATGAGCTCAATTACATTTTGAAATTTTTTACGTTGGATTTATGTTTTCAAAAAACTAGTTTCCATCTATAATAGCAACAATTACATCAAAATAAGGAAAATTGGAAAACTTTTATTGCTAATAATTATCGAAATTGCGGTTTACAAACTCTCTCTCTATTTCTTCCTCTTCTTCTCCCTCTTCCACCTTCATTTTGCATTTTTAATCCATTACCATTGACTTAAACAAGATATACTTAAAACTTTTGTTCTAAGCCAAGGACACCCAACTTTTAATCTATTCCCCAAGTAGCCATGAACCAATGGTAAGGTTGAAACAACAAAAGAACATGTATGTATAATCCTTAATTGCTAGACAATGCATACTCCATCGAGTTAAGGGTAAGTAGATTGACGATATATTGGAGAGAATAACAGTAAAACAAAGAACACCCTATTTTGAATTATAAGAAAAATAGAATACAAGAATATATATATATAACCTACAACCCCCCTATTTATAGACTTAAGCATATGTTGACTATACCTCATTTACATTTTTTTTTTACTCAATCTTCTTCACTCGTACTCTATATAATTATCATTGCTTTCTTCTCCCATTTCTCAACTTCATTTCAAGGAGAGGACAATTTTGTTTGATGTGATCCAACTTCTTGGATAAGTGGTATACATTCTTCGTCTTGTTATCTTCATTTGATGATGTTGTCTTTGGTTGAAGTTTTATTTCCTTACTCTTTCGAACTTCATAATCTTCTTTAAATTTTTTTCCAATGAAATCAAGATCTTCATCTTTTTTACTTTTCCTCGTCATTATTGAGGCTTTAAATCCAATGTTCTTTTTAATTCTTATGGTCTTCAACTTCTTGATGACTTTTCAATATGATCTCAAGAATCGTAAGTGATTTAATGAGTTCTTCAACTAGGAGCTTCGTGATATTATTAACCTTTTATATGTAATAACTTTTGCCTCCCATTGCTTTGGTTGAGACCTTAGAATCTTCATCATTAATTTCTTCAATTTGGTGTGGACTTTCCTTAAGAACTATAGACCATTTACGATGTTGGTGAACCAAGTGAACATCTTAATAGTGGTCTCATTTTTCTCATCTTTAAAATTAATAATTATGCATAAGAAAGTTAATTATAGACATTTTTATTTGATTGATGTCCTTTTAAATAACCTTAAATGACCTTCATATATATTTAGTTGATCCATAACGACAAACTTTAGTACATTCATTTCTATATCTGACATAATACAAGTAATAAAAAGCCCTTGCATTTAATCGAACCCTTCTCTTATATATCATGCTAGGTTTGAGGAGTCAAAACCTATTTTTAATTCTAGTAGGCATATGAGGACCATTTTGAATGACTTGCTATAACTCATAATCAATTAATTTTTAAAACTAAGTCACTCTATTTTTCCAATAGCTATAACTGTGTTAGACTAAAGTTTGATTAATCCTAGTTTTGATTTTATAATTGGAAAACAAGTTTTAGAACTAATGGTTCTATTCTAAATATGATTTGACAAGAAGATTTCTTAAAAGACAATTGATGAGAACTCAAACTTGACACTTAATAGCTCTAAAGAGTTTATTTCTATGCGTTTGACGTACTCAAAACTAATCCAATGCTTGCTTTTATTGTTAATGCCTTAACCCTTTATATTTGATGATTTTTGCAAGTATTTTATAGGTTTGAAGGTGTTTTGAGGTGTAGTAGAATCCTTTGGAGGGCTTTGAAAATGTAAGAATGCCTGATGAGGAAAGAAGGAACTTGATAAATAGTTGGTGCACTTGTTTAATGTGTATGGCCAGAGTCTTGTGGCACACCTCTATTGTGTGCCATGTTATTGATTTGGGTCGGGCTCGCCAGCCCGCATTTACGAGGATGCCGCCTGAAAGGCCCCCGGTCTTTTGGATGCTATAACAGCGGGCTCCCAAATTAAAGAACCCATCCAGATCTTTCATGATGCAAAAGCTTCATTCCATGATTCAGTGACAGGGCTCCAAACATCAATTGCACACTTCCTTCTTCACAGGTACAAGAAGTGCACCTCACATTGTGAATCAAACTGACATTGTGCACCTCTTTCCTTCAATTAAGCTGCGCTCCTCCCCTGCAATTCAAGTTGCACACCTCCTCCACACTACTTAATTATGCGCAATCCATTTGCCACTCAAAGCTGCATACCTGCCAAAGTTGAACTAAAGCTTTCCATGCTACTTCCACAGAAAAAACATGTGTACCTCTTTCCTTTATGCTGATTGCCAAAGCCTTCAATGCAAAGTGTCCTTAATTCAATTTTACACTTGATAATTAAAGGTATTTGTGAACCTGAACACCTTCTCAAGTGTTCTTCTAACACTCGAGTAATACACTCCCACACAAAGTATAAAAGAATAATAGCTTGAAGAAGTACAAGAATTAGTCTAGGTCACCAACAAATGTAAGAGAAAAGATAGCTAGATAGTCATTATGAGGATGCAATCAATAGGAAAGCAAGTCGGGAGTAACTGCACTCAAGCATTGAAAGATCCAAATAAATTCTCACTAATGATATTTACGCGATAAGTAATTCATAATTGAAGTTTAGATGTTATAAATATGAGATTTTTGTACAACATAACTATTAGACACAAATTCCAACTCAATTAGTCAACTACCCAATCAACCCATCAACTAGTTGTTGACATGTATGTTTATGTATGTAGGTGACCAATGAGCTGACAAGAGTTTATTTGACATTGATTCTAGGAAATACTTTTATCCTGAAAATTATATATATATAAATAAAGATGTTTAATAAAATTTAGAAAACACTTTTAGAAATTTGAAAAAATCACTTCTAGTATTTTGTTTTTTGGAGTTTGCTTGAATTTAATTGGTGATTGTAGTATCTAAAGGCCCTTTAAGGGTGTGGGAGTGAAGTGACATGAAAGACTTTTGAGCTTGTTTAAGACATGAGAATTTAAGCTAAGGTAGAAATTGTTAGAAAGCATCTCAAATTCTCTTTTAAGTTCATTTTTAACTTCGATATTTTCCTATTTGAATACATTCTAGTTGGGGACATTCCTATTATTATGAAGGAAATATTCTATTGTGAGAATTTTTTATTATAGGAATAAGTACTTTAATAATTAGACAATTAAGTTTTTATATATATGTAATCAGGAAAAATATACAAAGAGATTTGGATTGAAAGATAAAGTTCTTTGTTTTGGGTGTAATTGGGGATTTGAGAGCTCTAAGATTGCGATATCTTTTAACAATAGTAGTTTTTTTTTCATCTTCACTCATAGATGTGGGCTTTAGGCTTTAGGCTAATCATGTAAATCATGGTATGTTTTATGTATTTTCCATTTTCTTTTCCTCATTTTCTTCTCCTTATTGTTGTTCTTTGTTGTGGTTTTATATAACCAAAAAAGTCATCATCATTTTATTGAAGTAGGATTGAATGTTGATTGTGAAACTACTAAGTCTATCATGAGTCAAAACAAAAGGTTGTTGTAGTTATTGTTCTTATTAAGATGTTATCTTAGATGGGTCATGGGGCTATATTTATTCTTTCAAAAAGAGGAAAAAAAAAAGGGAAAAAAAAGAATGTGAATTTCCTCTTCCTGAGAAAAGGTATTAGTTAGAGAATACATCCTTGTAGGAAGGAATCTGTCACAAGAAGGATATTTGGGTTTCTCTTTCCATTTCTCCATCTTCTATATCTGAATCAGAATATGCATAAAACTGTGTGTTTCCTATATGAATATTAATCCTGCCTACCCGTTGAAGAGTGAACAATTGGTCATATCCTATATATACCCGTTTATGATTTTATGATAATGTAGGGTAGATTCTTCTTTGGTTTATATTTTTATCCGGTTTTTCCTTTTATGGTTGGTACATCTAGTCTTGCACACATGTTTCTTCTAAAGATCATGAAAGTAGTGATCACTGCTTTCTCCATTTTTGTACCATATTGGTACCAAGAGAACAGATCAACTGTAATATCTTACATCAAATAAGGGAAAAAAACTCTTTATGTTATATATACAAGGACTCTTTTTAATCATGTAGACGTGTTTTAAAATTGTGAAGGGTCTTTGGGCTAGAGTAGGCAATATCTAAACAGTTGGGAGGGGTTCATTACATCAAGACCCGACTTTTGAGGTTGTCTTGTTTAATATATAAGTTCTTGAAAATTTAAATATATTTGATGAGGCTCGACCATCCAATTTGAGAATTAATTTCTCCAAAAATTTTATAAGCTTCTCCACCATCCATGAATTCGATTCAATATGATTACAATCAAAATATAAGATCATCAAATGAGCTGCTTTTTAGTAGAGCTTATGCTTAGTAAATGTGACCCATCATCTTAAGGAAACTTAACCACATGTACCCAAATATGAGCTCAAGTTTGCAATTAACATTGTACTTGCTTATGACCTCTGCTACTTTGGATTGCTTGATATGGTCATTTCTGGCATGGCAGCTTGTTCTCGACTATGCTGACCTGATGAGAATCCCCTTGGTTAATGACTATATTAAAGAAACTACTCGGGATGCTGTAAGACCCAGGTAATTCTCTTCTTTCAATTATAGTTTTACTTGGTTTGCATGGACCCTTCTATAGATCAAAATATCTCATAAACTAATGCTTCAACTATTAACATAGAACATGTTCTTGTTAAAGGGCTGGTTTCAGTGGCGAGGTTGGTAATGAAAATCTCTTTGTACCAGTGCTTTTCCCTAAGGTTCCTGGACGCTTCTACTATCTGTTCGGGAAGCCAATAGAAACAAAGGGAAGAGAAAATGAGATGAAGAACAAAGAAAATGCAAATGTATTGTACTTGCAGATAAAATCCGAAATTGAACGTATTATGGCCTACTTGATTAAGAAGCGAGAGAAGGATCCTTACAGGGGTATCATTGATAGAACCATATATCGGGCGATTTCTGCTCCCCCTAGTCAAGTCCCATCATTTGATCCATGAAAGAGCCAGTTCAGAAGGTAGATCACATACCAATTTCTACATGTAAAGTGGTGTATGTACAAATATATAACAGTGTGGTGACTGTACTTCATCTCCTGTGTTACATGTAATCTATTCATGATCAAAAGTGTATTATAATACATTCTGTGAAATAAAAGTGGAAGAAATTTTTCCTAATAGATGATTCTCCTGCAGGTTTTGAACGTTCTGGGATAATTCTTGGTCCATCTGGGAATGCTATCTACTATTTAACAATGATCTGCAATTATTACACAGGGCCTTGGTAGTGGTTCATCCTCAACCCTCTTCTTCTCTTGCAATGGTGAAAGCACCATCTATGTAAGCAAATTCACATTCATTTGAAGTGTGACTCTCCCTTGTCTGTTTTACCCTGCCGACCTTGGCAGCCATTGTGGATGAAAGTTGATGTGGAAGACATTCCGGTATATGCGTGAAAACCGACACTAAAAATTCAAGGGTTGAGAAGGTAGTGGAGGTCGCCATCCACAAGTAATTATCAGAATATGTATTGTTCTGACAACCATTATTTCACCGGAAGCACGTGAATGATTCCACTGGTGCATACTGAGGTGAAGAAAAGTGGAATATGATCCTTGGAAGAGAAATGCAACTTTGAATCTAAATATAGTGGGGGATTGGGATAGAACTCTTTCTCCACCTTTGCCTTGCCAAAGACAACGAAATATTCACATTATTTTTCATAAAGTCGAGGTGATTGTCTCCCTTCTTTCATTCTCAATCACAGGACCCGTTGTGACTCCGGTTCAGCAGTACCGATACAATCAAGAATGGGGTGAAGTTGGTCACACACCAATCACCATTAATAAGAATATGATTCTTACTGAAACTTTTTCATTCAATGGAATGGCCTGTAGAATCTTAAAAGGTGTTTGCAAAAAGTGGCATATACTCTGCGCTATTGCGGCCGTAAGCAAAATAGAGCAAAATTTTTTCTATATAAAGAGATGTTTCTGTATGTCTAATATGTAAAAGAAAATCCTTCTGCTAAGAGTAGTTAAGGGAAAGTAATGGCTGAGTATGGCTACACGAGCGGAGACTACACCACCTCCAGTAGGATGTTTCCACGGACCGACCCCGTCGGCATGAATTACGGGGCTGCAAAGGGCTCTGTCACGGTTGATGGCCGCGGAAAAACGCAGCCTGTCATCTATTTCCCAGACAACTATGGTACAAAACCATTTGTGTTACCTGAGCACAAATACAGCTCTCCTGCAAATAGATGGGGTAGGCCTTCAAGCCCAGTTCATGATCGTGATTCCCAGAGAGCTGGGGAGTTCTTCACCAGAATCCAAACTGAAGTAAGCCAATCAACCAGGTCTCCCCCCAACAGCACCATGGATTGGCGTCAGCCACCATATTCGACAGGCCACAATGGCAGCAGTGGCTATGGTGGGTATAATGAGTACAACAAGAATGATTCCTGGAACAGGCCTAGTGGTAATACCATTAGAAATGACGGTTTCGACGACTACCACCGCAGAAATGATCGCGCCATGGAAGTGATGAACACCAGTGGGGGGTGGGGTAGCAGGCCAAACAGTGGAGGATGGTCTGCAACGTCCGGCTCCTCACTGAGCAAACCAACAAACGACATTGGCGAGGCAGTGGAGACTCTGAAGGAAGCTGCCACGTCTACATTTTCACGACAGGGAGGGTCAGCACCGGTTTCAGCAGGGCCTAGATATGCTGAAACCACTGACAGTATGGATGCTGCAAGGCGATATGGGAACTTTAAATTAACTTCTAGGTCACCCAAGAGCGTAGGGTTCTACTGAACACAACATCTAGACTTGATTACACATATATATGGATCTATGGACTATAGCTTCATGCAGCTCCTCAGCTGGAATGCTCTCTGAGTTGAAGGTTTGTTGGAACTTCATCTAGCTAGCTAAACTATCAGTATTGTATGTTTTCCGTTTTGCTGTTCGTTTCAGTGGAATCTCTTTGGTGTCGTAAACAGGTAAGTGGTGCTAATTAATGGCCTTTGATGCTCTGCCATTGCTAGTATAAAATAAGCTTTCCTTGTAAGCAGATTGCAATGAAGTATCTCTCCTTTTTATTTATGGTTTTTTTTCCCCCTAAGGATTGATTCGCCTCGGATCACATGTGGCTAGTACCCTTACATATCCTTATGTTTATCTTTTTATCAAAAAGTTGAAGAGATGTAGCATACGATAAGCAATGATGAAAATATCAGTAATCACGGATATATCGGTACTTCGATTATACGGATATATCGGACATATCGGAGATATATTGGCGGATATTTTGGAAAAAAAATATCGGTATGCTTAAAATTATTAAAAACTCATGGAAATGTAAGGAAAACATCATAATAATATAATTAATAGAAGTATAATAGACATTTTAAAGTTGTTTTATTGAAAAATTTAATATACATATGATATAATTTGCGATATTAGATGTAATTATATCATGTCGATCTATAAGAAATATTAATTTTGTAATTGTTCTCATTATAAAGACATAAAATACTTCATTTCATTAAATATCAATAATTTGTACACATTAAATTCATTAAATAAACATATTTCATATTCAAAATATACTAGTTCATGTTAATTAAATTAATTAAATAATTTAGCATGTTAATTAAATTAATTAAATAATTTAGTTAAACTAACTAGTTTAATTTAATTCTAAATGTGAAAATAAATCATAAATAATCATCTAAAATAAACATATCAATTTATAATTAAATAATCAAATTAACCTAAGTTAATTCAATAAAAAAAAATTAATTACAATTGAATATAAAAATAGCATTACATCATCCATATTGCAAACATACTAATTAATTGAAAATACATGAATTAATTACAATTGCAAACAAAATTAATTACAATTTAAAACAAATATACCTTAAAATGATTGAATAATTGGAGAGCAAATGAAGAATAAAAGCAAAAAATGGATGAAATGGATGAAATTTGGGTTATTTATAGAAGAAAATTGGGCCAAAATAGCCATTGGAACATTAATTTACCGTTGAAAATCAATTTTGGCCATTAGATAAAAAAAACTGGGAGCAATCTAGCTATTGGATCGTCATATTACCGTTGGAATCACATCTAGGCCATCGGATCAACACGGGCGTGATCTGGGCCGTCAGATCACGTTGCATGAAGGAGGAGAAATATCGCCAAAAAATCGACGATTTATCTCCTATTAATCGCATATATATCTTTTATTAATCGCATATATATCTTCAATTAATTGTCGATATATCGTCGATATTTTGCCACCAAAGACGATTTTTTCATAAAATCGCCGATTTATCTCCCCAAGCCGATATATTGGCGATTTTTGCTAAAATATCTCCCCTCCGATTTTTCTCCACGAAATATCGTGTCGACCCCTCCCGATACACAATATATCGTCGATATATCCCGACATTTTCCTCCTTGATGATAAGGTAACTATTTTCGAAAATAGTTCTAAAATTAGTTTTGAAAACAATTTTTTAAAACTGGTTTTTAATATTTTATATAACAAAAGTTTATTTGTATAATTTTTTTAAATAGGTTTTTAAAATAATTTTATATTCAGTGTTTTATTTTTAATCATTCTACATGATTGTATAATTATTTTTTTTAAATAGTCTTTAAAAAACAAGTAAAAATGATATAAAACAACTAAAAGATATTTTTTGAAAACACCATATTTTATGTTTTTAAGAATAAAAAACAAATTTTTTTTAATAATAATTACCAAACAAGTCCTTAAATTTTGAATAAAAATCAATACAAAAATATCAATTTTAAGATAAAATTTAAAACAACACTTGGAATTTGTTTGCATATTCGACTAAAATTTTAAAATAAGTTATTTTAAGATTTAAGTTTGGCTCTATCATTTATTACGAGGTAATTTTGTTTGTTAATTTTTTCAATCTTTGTCTTATTGGGAAAAATAACTTTTGCAACGTCCAAACCCAATTTCTCAAATAAAATAAAGCCAAATATACTTTTGAAAATTTCTGTTAATTCTTAACTTAAAAATAAATCAAATTGCCTAAATTACAAGTAAAATCAAATGTGATTGATAGATGAATTTCCTATAAATTAATAAAGTAGTTGTCTCCATTTCTTAAGCAAATTTAGATCTAAATCTTTTGAATAATCCTTACTAAAATTGAAACCAACAATCTAAGAGTCAATTACTTCGAACAAGATATGATTCCAAAATAAATGTATAAATTTTAAAAATTGAAATAAATATTCAGTCATATATAACTAATATTTTTATCGCATAACTCATTCAACTCTCAACAAAAATAAATTTTTGTCCTATCCCACTACTATACATATTAAGAGCTAAATTAGTTAAAGGGCAAATATGCATCAAATAAGTGAGTAGACAAAGAAATTTAACTTAAAACAATTTTTAATATTTCTTATTAACCAAACATAATTGGAAAACTTGATTACTAATTAATTTTTAATTTCATAACTAATTACATAATTCACCATTATAAACTTGTATCATTGTCATTTATTTTAGCATTTAGAGACATTTGGAAATATTTTAATTTAAGTTAGTAGGGTTTTTTTTTTTCAAAAAAAAAAATTCTTAGTTTTTAAATATCTTATCTTAATTGTATAAAATAATAATGTAATAAATTTTGGTATTTTGAGATATATGAAAATATAATAAATTACTTTTTTAATTATCATTTTTAAATATATAAAATAAAAAGAAATAACTATGTTTTCAGTATATTTTTATTAACTATATAAAAATAAAAAATAAAAAATTACTTTTATAAGTATAAAATTTGTTTATTTAATTGGTAAACAACAATATTAAGATATTATTAAAATTAAGTCATTTAACACTTAATAGTTCTAACATTAACAAAAATAAATAACTTAAATAATTAATTTGGTCGACTTAAGTTAAATTAAGATATATTTAGATTTGATAAAAAAAACAAAACAGATGAACCATCCATAAGTAATGTAATTTTAACAATAGCTAAAAACTTTTAGCAATTAAGGAATAAATAAGAAATTCTTCTTTTTATTGTTTCTATTATTTTATAAATTTATTTTTCTTATTATATAGTTATTCTACACTAGCTTTAATTTATCTTATTTGAAAGTGAGATCCTTAATGGAGCAGTCTCAATGCCATGGTGAAGGATTATTTTTAGGAAAAAAATATTATTAAAAAATATAAAAAATAATCTATTTATATATAGACTAAGCAATAAGTTAGTGAGGATTCTCATTTTTCTTAGAAAAAACACACCAACTCAATATGTATCAAAACATGGGGTTATTGAGAGCATGGAGCCAAACACCATTCTAAACCAAGGTAACTAAACTACCATTACTAACTAAGCTGAAAATTCCTAGAGGAGTTTTGTGAACCCATTTGCAACTTAGTTCATTGAAAGAACATCTTGAATAAAATGATGGTGCTGCTCAATGTTCTTTTTTATTCCATTAAAAACGTGTTTCTTTGTCATAGAAATTGTTGTCTCAATGTATTAGAAATTCATAGAATATATATTGTTAGTTGAATTTTACAGAAATATCGAAAATATTATATAAACATTAAAAAAAAATGGTGAAATGGAAAATTTGAAATTGATCATTTTTCCCATTAAATTTGAAATTTTTTTATGTGCTATTGCTTGAAACCTTTTTTTAAAAAAATAATAATTTTCATCACATATTTTATTTTTATGAGATTTGTAACTAAAATCCTTTTTATCAAAATTAATGCATTTTTGGCAAGCTAAAATCATGTTCAAAGTCTTTCAGCCATTCGAAAATTTTAAGAAATAGTATTCAACCATTTATTTTTATTTTCTAAAATATTATTTACTTTCTAGAAGTTTTAGCCTTCTTATAAGTTTCAAAATTTTATCAAACTCATTTTGAAGATAGAATGTTCTATATCATTATATAATTCTACAAAAGCCTGTGCAACTTATCATAGTTTTGAATTAAAATTTGCATTATCTACTTTTTCTTTAATATCCATGAAGCATGTGTTGACCATGTTATTTACATTTTTTTTTTTAATTCAATCTTTTTCACTTGTTCTCTAGCTATACAACCGTCATTGGTTTCTTCTTCCTTTTCTTAACTTCATTTAAAGGAGAGGATAATTTTGTTTGATGTGATTCATCTTCTTTTATAAGTGGTATACGATATCCTTCGTCTTTTTCTCCATTTGAGGATGTTGTCTTTGGTTGAAGTTTTCTATTTTCACTCTTTTTGAACTTTATAATCTTCTTGAAATTTCTTCCCAATGAAATCAAGATTCTTCATCTTTTTCACTTTCCTCATTATCATTGAGGCTTTGAATGCAATGTTCTTATTAATTCTTGTTGTTTTCAACTTAATTCTTAATGACTTTTTCACTATGATCTCATGAGTCATAAGTGATTTAACAAGTTCTTTAACTAGGAGCTCTATGATATCCTTAACCTCTTATATATAATAACTTTGGCCTCCCTTTGCTTTGGTTGAGACCTTAGAATCTTCATTATTTTCTTGAATTTAGTATAGACTTTCCTTAAGAATTGTAGACCATTTACGAAGTTGGTGAACCTAATGAACATCTCAATAGTAGTCTCGTTATTCTTTATCTTTAAAATTCATAATTATGCATATGAAGGTTAATTATAGACATTTTTATTTGATTGATCTTAAATAACCTTCATATATATTTAGTTGATCCATAATGACAAACTCTAGTACAATCATTTCTATTGATGACATAATACAAGTAATAAATAGCCTTTGGATTTAATTGAACCGTACTCTTATCATGCTAGGTTTGAGGAGTAGAAACCTATTTTTAATTCTAGTAGGCATATGAGGACCGTTTTGAATGACTTATCATAACTCGTGGTCAATTAATTTTTAAAACTAAGTCACTCTATTTTTCCAATAACTACAACTGTTAGACTAAAGTCCGGTTAACCTTAGTTTTGATTTTATAATTGAAAAACAAGTTTTAGAACTAATGGTTCTATTCTAAATATGATTAGACAAGAAGATTTCTTAAAAGACAATTGATGAGAACTCAAACTCGACACTTTAATAGCTCTAAAGAGTTTATTTAAGTGCATTAATTAAGGTACTCAAAACTAATCCAATGCGTACTTTTATTGTTAATGTCTGAGCCTTTTTATGTTGGATAATTTTTACAAGTATTTTGTAGGTTTTAAGGTGTCGTAGAATTACTTTGGAGGGCTTTGAAAATGTAAGAATGCCGCATGACGAAAGAAGGAACTTGATAAATAGTTGTTGCACTTATTTAATGTGTAGGGCCGCATCAGGCTCACTGGCATGCATTAACAAGGATGTCGCCCGAAAGGACCCCCGGTCTTTTGGATGCTATAAAAGCAGGCTCCCAAATTAAAGAACCCGTTGAGGTCTTTCATGATGCAAAAGCTTCATTCCATGATTCAGTGACAGGACTCCAAACGTCTTTTTTTATCTGTCATGCAATTGCACACTTCCTTCTGCACAGGTACAAGGAGCGCACCTCACACTGTGAATCAAACTCACATTGTGCACCTCTTTCCTTGAATTAAGCTGCGCTCCTCCCCTGCAATTCAAGTTTTGCACCTCCTCCACACTACTTATACATGCGCAATCCATTTGCCACTCCAAGCTGCACACCCACCAAAGTTGCGCAAAAGCTTTCCATGCTGATTGCACAGAAAAAACATCTGTACCTTTTTCCCTTATGCTGATTGCAAAAGCCTCCAATGCAAAGAGTCCTTCAATGTACACTTGAAATTAAAATTGAAGGTATTAGTGAATCTGAACACCTTCTCAAGTGTTCTCCTAACACTCAAGTAATACACTCGCACATAAAGTATAAATGAATAGTAGCTTGAAGAAGCACAAGAATTAGTCTAGGTCACTGACAAATGTAAGAGAAAAGATAGATAGATAGTCATGAGGATGCAATCAATAGGGAATGCAAGTTGGGAGTAATTGCACTCAAGTATTGAAAGATCCGAAGAAATTCTCACTAATGATATTTAGGCTATAAGTAATTCATAACTGAAGTTTAGATGTTATAAATATGAGATTTTTGCACAACATAATACAATACATCAGTTTGGAGATGATAAGAAAAGTAAAGAAGAAACCGGTGAGGAATTGCTGAAGAATTTGATAATTTGGTAATAGAAGTAATGTGTATTTTATTGTTTCTTTTCAAAAATTTATACAAGAATGCATTGGGAATTATAAAAAGAAATAAATAATAAATATCCTAAAATTAAATAAATGAACATTATTTCCTAAATTAGGAGAATCAAATATTGTTAATATTTGATTGCTCTTGATTTATTTAAAATAAATATCCTAAATTAAGAAAATAAAATATTATTAATATTTTATTGCTCTAAATTTATGAAAATATTGACTAAATGGATACTTAATATTTTTTGTGTCCTACCATTTTATACTCCTTTGTCATTCTGTGTCCATGTCCTGTCATTTTGTGTCTTGCCATTATATGTCTTCTTTTATTCTTTCCCTTAATTCACCCCCTCAAACTGGAGTGGAATGAATATGAACTCCCAACTTGTCTCAAAACTTGGTGAAGACATCCGTGTGTATGTATATATATAACAATAGGATTCACTTGAATCTAAAATTATGAAATTAAAAAATTCAACAGGATTTTATTTTCATTTATTCACTTTTTAAATAAATGATAGGAAGTTTCAGAAAATAGAAATTTCTAAATATTTCTTTTGTGCTTCATTTTATTATATACTAATTTATAGAAGTTCGGATTCCTTTTTCTATATTTTTTTAAATTAGTGAGTCAAGACCCACTTTTTCCTATATTATATTATATATATTAATAATTGTAACACACTCAGAAATGGTGAAACCTCTTTGCCCTAAATTGAAATTTCTACCTTCTCAACCATTCCAATTATGACTATGTTGTTTAAATAAAAACTTATGCATGCTCTAAGAATATTTTCTCTCCTCTATTTTGGTAGTGAGTAATTGATTATGTCCTTAAAGAGCTACTATGATTTTGGCTTTATCATAAGCCATATGAGAATGGACAATATATATAATAGTAACGCATAGAAAAGGTGAAACCTCTTCCCCTTAAATTGGGAAATTTTTGCCTTCTCAACCATTCCAACCATGATTATGTTGTCTAAATAAAACTTGTGCATACTCTAGGATCATTTTTTCTCCTTCATTTTGATAGTGAGTAATTGATTATATCCTTGAAGAGTTGCCACGATTTTGGCTTTGTCCTAAGCCAGGTGTGAATGGACAAACTTTGTCTTGGTCTGAAATTGGCTTTGATTGCATCGAGATGTTACATATATTTTTTAAGTCTCTTAAATATTCTTTTAAGAACTCTTTTTCTTAAATAAGCAATTGCTCTTTCAGAGAAGTTCATACCTCATATACCGTGTTAACACCAAGGATCATGCTAAAAACATCTTCTTTCATTGTTCCAATAACTCATGAAGTGATAAATTTGTTACTGTTGATCGTATTGCAGGATAGAACATTTGCTCTTCTCATCATTAATTTCTTTAGCAAGTTTCCCCACCTAAGAGATATTAGAGAACATCAATGTCATAAACAATGATTTGATTTTGCCATAGTAGGAAATTTGTGGTGTTTAGCTTGATTGAAATCAAACTAGAAATAACACTAATGAAAGGCTAGAACATTGAAGCCACGAAGTAAGTTAAAAAATTCATGGTGTTTAGCTTGATTGAAATCAAACTAGAATGAATATTATTGATAGAAAGACTAGAACATTAAGGATTTTTATTTTTTTTTAAAAAATTAATAAAACGAAAACATGGTTTGTGTGGATGGGTTGACCCTTTTAGAGCATTCAACTAGCTATGGAGAAAACCAATAGATATAAGGTGTATTTTATTATTTCTTTTCATCGATCATATATTTATACAAGAATGCATGGGGAATTATAGAGAAAAATAAATAATAAATATCCTAAAATTAAGGAAATAAATATTATTTCCTAAATTAAGATAATAAAATATTATCAATGTAATGCTCTTGATTTATTTAAAACAAATATTGTTTTATATTGTCTATGCGTCCTGCTATTGTCTGTGTCCTACCATTATATGTTTTGTCTCCTGTCATTCTATGTTTTGCCGTTATGTGTACTTTTTTATTCTTTCCCCCAGTAATTGCATCAAGAAAATGGGCAGGATCATTAGGAAAACATTTGCAGGCCCCAGTTAAGGGAATCACATCCAAAAAAGATGAGTATGTTGGAAATTAAATCTGACAATGATGAAGGCAGTGATTTTGGTCAGTCAAAGACGGGTAACATTTGATAAAGAGAAAAATCTCTAGAACTCATACAAGGCCCTTCAAAGATTCAAATTCTATTGAAATATAGTATAGTGCAGACTCTGAGGGTAGAAAAATAGCTGGTTTTTACTGAAAAGCAAATACTATTTCATGAGCCAGCACTTTTTAATTTTTTGGTTCCTGCCTTGCCAAAACAGAATGGAACATTCAAATTACAATTCATGGAGTCAAAAGTAATTCTCTTACTTTTCTTTATTCTGTAGTGATTGCTGCACAACCTGCTTTGCAATCATGAAAGGGCCAGTTGTAACTACAAGGCATCTCCTTCATCTTAGCAGAACCGGTAAAATCAAGGAATATGTAATGGAGGTCGCACACTCCATGGATTAGTAGAATATGATTCTTGTAGAACTTCTTATCGGATGGTAGGGCCTAAGAATCTTGAAAGTGGGAAAAAGCAGCATACAATCCTTCTATCATATTATGTAAGGAATACAGCATAATTAATTTCTCTATATAAGAAGATGGTGTGGCAAGTTGCATGTATGAGAAGGAACTCATTTTATTAAGACTTCTTTGAGGGAAAAACATCTTGGTGAATCAGGCAATGGCTCATGAGTATGGCTACTGGAACGGAGGCCGCAGTGATGGAGGCTACACCGACGGAGGCTATACCACCCACAATGGACCGCGGGAGGAGGAGTGGAGAAAAGGCGCTGGAAGTGGGCATGCTGATCATGTATGCCGCCCAGTCATTGTTGATGCTATGGGAAGAAAAAGGCCTATAGTTTGCTTCAACCCCATCAGTAACACAGAGACCTATGTTGCACAAACTGAAACAATTGTCTTCCGCACTCCAGCTGTCACAGAGTACAGATTCAGCGCTCCTGGAAGGGTGGGTGAGCACAAATACAGCTATCCTGTAAGGGTGGAGGAATACAAGCTTGGCTCTCCTGGAAGGGTGGATGAGCAGAAATACAGCTATCCTGTAAGGGTGGAGGAATACAAGCATGGCTCTCCTGGAAGGGTTGATGAGCACAAATACAGCTATCCTGTAAGGGTGGAGGAGTACAAGTCTAGCTCTCCTGGAAAGGTGGATGAGCACAAGTACAGCCACCCTGTAAGGGTGGAGGAGTACAAGCATAGCCCTCCTGCCAACAGATGGGGTAGGCCTTCGAGCCCAGTTCATGACCGTCCTCCCGAAGTCGAGCAATTCATCACTAAAATCCAAACTGAAGTTAGCGAAGTACCCACCAGGCCTGGCCCCCTCACTGCCATGAACTGGCGTCAGCACCATAATCCCCCCAAAGCTCCTAATGGCACCGGCGGCTATGGCGAGTACAGTAACTACGGCAAAGACGATTACTGGAACAAGCCAAATAGTAATATTATAATTCGAAGTGACCCTTCTGATGGTGATGATGACTATTACCACAGAAATGATGGCACCAAGGAACCAACTATCACGAACAGCAACGGCTGGGGTGGTCGTCCAAAACAGGCAGAGTGGGCTACACCCCCCGGCAGCAAGCTGACCAGACCAACAAGTGACATAGGAGCAGCGGTGGAGATTCTGAAGGAGGCCGCCATGCCTTCATCTGGACAGCCTGTTCGGTTCGCAACACCAGCTCCTACCGTGCCTAAATACGCAGAAACCATTGACAGCAAGGAAGCCGCAAGGCGATATGGCAACTTCAAACCAACTCCTAGGCCAGACTTGACCGGAGGGACAATCATTGACAGCAAGACGGCCCAGGAAAAGTATAAGGGCGCAAAAGTCTGACCACAAGCTTGCAGACATACAGGAGTCTCCGGGATAATTATAGGTTTTGCTGGGACTTCGTCTAGCTATACTTTCTACCGGTGTGCCTGTTTTCTCCTTTGTTGTTCATCTCTGTGGAACTATATATAGATAAATATGGTGTGGTAATTAATGGCATTTTATGCCCTGATGTTACTGGTAAAATAAGCTTTCTTCGTAAGCATGCAGTTTGCTATATATTAATTTACTAAGGTGGTGTTTGTTTTTTTACTTAATTCTAAATAGAACTTTAATGCTTAATAGTGTTAAATATTAGGTTGTTTGTTTTTGCAATATTTTATTTCTATTAAGTATTAAAAAGTAAAAAAAAATCAATATATTATTTTTTCTATTTAGAAAAAACTACATATTTTAATTTTTTCTATTTAATAAAAAGTTTATAATAAGTTATAAAAAAGTAGAAAAACAAACAACCTAAATTCTAAAACTAAATTACTTTCAGTAAAAAGCCAAAAAAACAAACACTGCCTAAGTATCTTTTCTTTTTGTATATAGATTTTTTTTCTCATATTTTTTTTTAATTTCCTTTATGCCAATGGTTATGGTGCTACATTGTTGAACTTCGATGTTAATATTAATATTTGTCCACTTTAAATTGAATTTAAAAATGAATTTATCCAATAGAGTAAACTTAATGGATCACTAAAAATGTAATTGGTTGAAAAGTTACTTATCAAAAAAGTCAAGTATTTTGGCCTTTTTTTTTTTTTAACGTAATTCATTATAGTTATATTTGTTAATATCAATATATTACTTTTAATGAAATAAAAAAATAAATAAATATTTTAATTTTTTTTTATTCAATCAGAAAACAAACACCACCTTAATCATATTAATGAATAATTTGACCCAAATACTAATTTCCATGGTGCATAATACAAATTGATCAAGAATTAAATTAATTTTTCTTTGACATTAAACTCAAAAGATGTAGGGCACCTTGTATTATTATATATAGCATGACCTACATAATGATATTGGGTTTAATAATTGTTATTAATTTTAGGTATATTTACAAAACTTGCTATGGTGTTTATTTTTTTTATTTTTTTTATTTCATTAAAAACAATTTATTGATATCAATCAATATAACTAAATTGAACATATTGATAATAAACTCAGTTTAATTATATTAATTTATTAATATTAATAGGTTACTTTAAGTGGAATAGAAAAAACTAAATATTTTAATTTTTTCTATACGGTTAAAAACAAACATAATCACATGTTAATTAGGATTGTGCGAAACTACTATTAATGATTATAAACCAATGAACATATTGTCATATGAATTATAATATAACAATCTCTTCAAATCATATATGAATAAAGGAGGATATGTTCTTGATAAAGATCATATACTGTAGAAATGACAACAATATGGTTCTTTGCTCATAAATGATATGAATATGTTGTTGAGACAGCCTATCACAAATTGTGGAAGAATGTATTCTCCTTGTCACTAATACAAAACCCAGAAAATGAACACATGCAGCTGATCATGGCTATACTGTACGTACAAACAAGAATAATATATTCAAACAGCCAGTAAGAGTATAATTCTTGGAAATATTTAGCAAGTGGGAGGCCTTGGAAACACAAAAAATCGTGGAAGAATATGATTTCAAAAATTGTATGAATATATTTTGGTATAAATTGTGGTAGAATAAAATCTCTTGGAATATTTAGACGTATTAATCTACCATGATATTGACAAGAGTATAATATTTATGCCCAGAAATGAAGAACATACACGTAATAAAATTTACACTCAATAGATAAACAAGAATATTTTCAAATGATCACCAGAAAATTAAAGAGGGACGAAATTAATCTATATTGATAAGAATAATGGAATGTCACATGAAGTGTTGTAAGACAGCAAGATCAAGCTTATGGTATTCAATCACCACCCATAGTGTGGATAACCCAGAAATAGACAAGTACCCAAGAAAGTTCACATTTGATAAAGATTAGTGCGCGCTCCTGCAATGGAAGGATTTTGAGGGACTTCATGAATTAGCTTGTGTTGGATTGTTAAACCCGGATTAGTATTATTGACGTCGGGTTGAACTGCTTGGTCAGCTTGCAGGAGTTGAAAGCCTCTTGGATAATTTTTTTTAATTATGTGATGATCGATGAGTTTGCTTTTATTATATATTTTAACCTTTTTTGTTTTAGGGTTTTATTTTCTATAAAATACAGTCGTAATTGAGAGTTTTTTCAAAAGTTTCATCATTATAACTCTTTTCATTCATTTTTATTAGTGAATTGTTGAGTGTTGGCGTATTCCATAAATATAGGGATCACATTGATCGTCAAACCATGTTAAAAATTTTGTCTTCTACTTTACTTACTACTAGCATGTGTACGTTATTTGATTAACAACTGACAAATCTTAGTTTTCGATGGCCAAGCCATACACTATGCTACCATGATATAGGATGTTAGCCCTTTACTTAACATGGTACCAGTCACAGCTTTAGTTAATTAACTAGAGTTTTGGGTTAGTTTCTTCATGTATTTGATCTATTTATTATATATATATATATATATATATATACACAAACACACACTCACAGGTTACTTCCTTGAAGAGTGATATAAAGTCACAATCATTTAACAAACATCTAGGAGTCTATTGTAGTATGTAGCTCATATTGTGTAAAAGATATATATGGAGAAAAATGGGTAAATCCCGGAGTGGAACGAGGGGAGCGTAACTCACCAAGTGGAATAGTGAAGATTTTCAACCTTGTTCCTGTGTATGTAGGCATTCTGCCGAATCATGTGTTTTCTTTTGTTTTCTTAAAATTTCTCCATTAGGAATTGCTGCAGGAATCACAACAGAGCCATATCTATGGATTGTAGGTACATAAAGCCCCTCTTGAATGCTTTCTCTGGGACTGGTTTGTGGTGGGAGTTTATCTAGCCACCATAAATGTGATGTTCCTCTTGTTGTTCATTTCAGTAGAACCATACATGTTTTCATCTGGAAGCAAGTCTTGCCAGATGTGTTTTCCTTGTAAGCTGTTACCTCTAATTTTTTTCTAAATATATTTTCTCACATATTCATGAGAGGTTTTGAGTGTGATTAATATGTATGAGAAAGTCTTTCAGGAGTCATTTGAAGGGAAGCATCCCCACAGAAATTGAGCAATGGTTGTTATCAAGTCATTAATGTCGATGAAGATGGAAGAAAAAGGCCTATCATTTCTTTCAATCCCAACCATAACACAGAGCCCTATTCTACAAAAACTGAGACGGTTAAAGTAGAACAGGTTCATACACCTAGCTCTATCATGAAAGTGGAGCCAGTACCGCAGGATTATGAATCAGTTGTCAGCAGTAGGTGGAAGCCCACAGCTTCATCACCAATTCAAGTTATAGCCAACCCACCAAAGCTGGTCACATCGATGGGATGCCTTATTCCACTGGTTGTGGCTGCACCACTGACGATGGAGGGTGCGGTACTGAATTCAGCAAGCTCCATTACTAGACCAAGCCAAGTGCTGAAATCATACCTAATGACAACTTTGACTATTATTTCCATGGAGCTGAGAGCATCATAGATCACTACTGTGGAACTCCACGAGTAACCTCCCAATACTGCACCAAATTCCCTGATTATAGTAACAATCAACAGAGTTAACTCTAGAAGAAGCAGCAAGCTAGGTTATAATATATGACAGCCATGGATAGCAGAGAGTTATATTCATCCATGATATATCCATCTGAAGCTCTTCAAAGGGGGGGTAAGTCTTGAACAGCCAAGTTTTCTTACTAAACATATGCGGAACGAATTTTCAGTGGAAATAATACTCACTTTTAACCATTAGAGTAGTTTGGGAAGTGATTTTGGTAGAAGTGATATTTACTGTGGGTCTGGCCGTGTCTATACTCGAAATATTTTTAGTAAAAATATTTTTGCGGTAACTGTGTTTAGAATAATCACTCTTTAAAAGTGTTTTTCCTAAAATCCTCTTGAGGTAATTTTTCAATAGTATAGGTGATTCTGTGTATTTTTTAAAAGTGTTTCTTAAATTTCATCAAACACATATTTAAAAAAAAAAAATACTTTTTAGGTTAAAAATGTTTCATAGCAATTCAAACGGACTTTTATAGTTTGTTTGGTAATTGTTTTCGAAAACAATTATGAGAAATAAAGTTGTTAATGATTTTTATAGAATAAATGTCAGTTTGAAACCTAAAATGTTTTTAATATTTTAAATATATTTTAAAAATAATTTTATATCTAGTTTTTTATTTTTAATCATTTTATATGTTTGTATAATTATTTCTTAAAATCATCCTTAGAAAATAAGTAAAAACAATCAAAAGATATTCTAATATCCAGTTTTCTATTCTTAAGAATAGAAAATAGAAAACAGTTTTTAGTTGTCAAATATATTTTCTGTATTTTTTGTTTTGAATAACAAAAAATTATTCTCAAAAATCGTTCCCACACACACATTAATCTCTAATATTTTTTTATTAGTAACACATTGATTAGAAATTGGTTTAGGGAGAGTAAGTTAGTGTTTGGATATAAAGAGGAAAAAAAATGGAAAAGTGGTATAAGTCAATAGAAAATTTTGAAAAATATGTTACTTGCTTTTATATTTCATTGCAAATGACCATAACACATCTTATTTCATAACATTTTTATCTCATAAGGTATGAACTCTTATTGGCGTACCAACATTATCATCTTTTATATATATATATTGGATGATAGAAACTTTTAAAATATAAATAAAGAAATTTGAGATTCTCAAATAATAAAATTCTTTAGAAATTTGTAGATGTGAAAATTCTTTTTTGTCAGAAAATGTTTAATAATAAATAATTGTATAAATACTCGTTCTAAAATATGTTAACATAGATGAAGTTAAAAATATTATTAATTTTTGTGATTAAGCATTATCGTAAAAAATAAATAAATACTTATGAGAAAATAGTTTGTCATAAAAAGTAAAGGTTTTTACAATTTAAAATTTTATTTGTTTGTGATGTGACATTATTACCACAAAATAATTATTATAAATAGTAAATATATTTTTGAAAAAGAATCGAGGATTTGGTGAATAAAACTATTTATTGTTAAAAATTGAAAATTAATGACAAATAATTTTATCTCAAATATATGTTTATTTTTCCATTAAAAAAAAATTCCTCCACGCAGCGGAAACAACAATTTTGACATTAACTCTCCAATGGTGAAATATTTTAAGACAAAATTTCATTGTAGCGTATGATTCATAATTAGTAACAAATTTTTAGTCATTAAAAAAATTATCACTAAATCTCACATTTGTTGGAGTGCTTCCACACTCATCCACCACTAAACCTCGACAATTGTTACGGCTAATAAAGATTCCAATCACCATAGAACAACATTTTTGTCACGATCTTCCCGTCATCCATATGTTCAAGTATCACTTCAAAATTAGAGCGTGAATATATAATTTATTTTAATAAAAGTTGGGCATTTATATTTACAAATGCCCAAAACCTATTTTCTGACTCCACCGGTGTACACAACTAAGCAAAGAAAAAAAATATTAATCATTGAGTTTTTCTTTCTGACAATAGAACTTTACTTTATTTTCCAAAAAATGTGTTGATGTTACCTATGGCAAGTGTAAAGAAGAAAATCACAAGGCCCTGATAGGCTTTAGCATTTCAAGCCTGTGGTCACTCAAGACTGAAACCAGCCTCATGCCCAAGCATAGCTCTATCCCTGATCAGTACAACAAATATGGTTTTTTTTTACTACAAAGCAATTTATGACTAAAAGAGGCCTATTTCATGGTAAAAAGATTTATGCCATGCAAAACTTTTTGTGACAAGTTCATGCTTATAAATTTGTGGACTAGGTTTTTTTTTTTTTTAATCACAAGGATGATGTTTGTTGCAAAATACTTAATATATATACCTTATATTTTGGGTGTTATATTTAAAGTGTAGTTTGGTCCCACTTCTAAAGCTGCTATTTTAAAAACTAAGAATATAAGAGTCTATTTGTTTATGTAATTTAAAAACAGTTTTTTGTATTTAAAAATTGAAAATTGTCTTTAAAAATTTATAATATTGTTTGGTTGTTATTCCTTGGAAACAATTTTTAAAAATAAAGTGAAATAGAGAACAATTTTTAAAGAATAAATATGAGTTGTTTTTATCAGTTTTTAAAAAACAAAAGAAAAATATGGGCCAATTTGACCATATTTTCTTAAAAATTGTTTTTAAGTAAAAGGATAAAAAATAGTTTTTAAAAACAAGTTTCATAAAACATGACCAAATAGACCCTAAGAGTTAGTTTGATCATGTTTTTTGAAACTTCTTTTTAAAAATCAGTGAAAACAACTTTTACTTATTTTTTAAAAACTATTATCTATTTCACTTTGTTTTTAAAAATTGTTTCCAGAAAACAATGGTCAAACAATATTATGAATTTTTAAAAACAATTTTATATTTTTAAAAAGAGAAAATTGTTTTAAAATCAAACAGCCAAATAAACTCTAAATATTTTTAAATTATATTTTTGACTTGGGCTTTGGGATCACAAGGTTCTATCTATATCATATTGAGTTATTTAAATGATTTTAATACATAAAGTTTGATTTGAAAACATATATATATATATATATATATATATATATATATATATATATATATATATATATATATATATATATATATATATATATATATATATATATATATATAGTTAGTTAGTTAGTTAGTTAGTTAGTAGGGTTATTTTCCAAAAGTGGGAAGTTGCGAGAGGTATAGGGATCGATACCCTACATCTCCACCAGTCCCACTAGACCATCCAAGCAAGATCAAACTCACAAACCTTACAATCTTTCTTATAGTGGCCTACTTTACCACACCTAAAGACTCTTGAGATGCCAAGGTTCTTTTTACACTTTGGTATGATCCAAGTAGCAGCCAAGCCAAATGATTCCACTCTTCATCACTCAATTTTTCCAACGTTTCTTAGGAAACTTTAATTATGTATCAGAATTCCTTAAGGGCTTCTAAAGGTGGTAAATTTGGGGACATACTGCAAGAACTTGCTAAAAGTCTTGTCTTAAGAGATCCTTGTTAATCTCAAATTCTTTACTTACATTGTTAATCATTTGTGAATATGTGGGAGAAATATCTGGTGATTCATCTTGTTATGATCCTTAAGTAGACTCTTTTTTCTCAATGTAAAAAGGTCTAGCTAGGTTGGTGTAACTCTTGACACCTATTAGCTTAATATTCTTAGGATTCATTAAAGTGGATCATTCCTCCATCCTAGAGGTTCTTATTAGGATAGATGAGCTTGATGCTCTGGAAATCTCATAATCTGAAATTCTAGGATTACTAGAATGTCTAAAAGAGTTAGAGAAAACCAAATCTCCTCCTCCATCTAGATATTGGACGATTTGTTCAATTCTCTCAAATCTTTGTTCTATGGCTAGAACAACATTGGTGAAATGCCATGAATATGGAAATTCAACTTCTTTCCATAGGATTTTCTTAGGGATGATAAAGTTGGACTTATGGACTGAGTCTGATTGAAAGAGAATAGTTTCTGCCTTAAGGCTGGTGCACAATGCTCCAGAACCAACGTTTGTGGTCATACTCTTATAGGCAAATCTTGTGATGATGGAAACATGATTGTTTCCTTCCTTAAACTTAAATCCATGGGTCTTAACATGGAGGACAACCGAATCATTGGAAGTAAATAGGACCATCATTCAATCCTATCTGGACTACTCCAACAATAGAATCTCGGTAATCAAGATGTCTATTATCCCTTGAACACATGACAATTGAGGTGTTTAAACCTATTCTTGTCAAAGGCTTGGCTACTACTTGGATCATACCAAAATGTATGAAGTTGTAATCTTTCTTATGTCCCTCTATGGATCTACTATCCAAGAGTCTTATCACTTGATCTCCCTACTCTAGGCTTATGATTTGCTCAAGTGTCTTAATAGTGTAATCTGTGAAGAACTTAAAGGTTCTTTTTTTTATAAATTTCTTGATTAGATACCTTCGGTAATCTCCAATCATCTTACTCATTTTGAGTCTTAGGATAATTGATATCTTCACTATTTAATACAACTTCTTGAGAATCTATGGATTTCCTAAACATGGTTCAAAAAACTGAATCCATCTTAAGGTCTTAATCTAAAGCCTAATAGTAGATTGACAAACCTAAGTAAGTAATCACCCAAAAAATCTTGCCCTAACAACGCTTGACCTCGGCTACAACGGGCACAACCTGGGATCTCCTTTAGGCACACTGCTACTTCCTACGATAGATTAAAAACTTAAAACAAACCTGACTTCCCTTCCTATGATCTTTGTTGAAGAAAACTAAATCTCCTCCTCCATCTGTGTAACAACCTGTACCCAACTATGTAGATATTGTTCACTCTGGGCTCAAATGAGCTTTCACAGCTTTAAAACGTGTCTACACAGTTAAAAAGAGTCCATAGCCAAGAACTTTCCCCCCTATCCGATGTGGAATGTCACAAACACTCGCTTATACAGACACAACGTCCTCGTTGTG
Source organism: Vitis riparia (assembly GCF_004353265.1). Taxonomy (NCBI): domain Eukaryota; kingdom Viridiplantae; phylum Streptophyta; class Magnoliopsida; order Vitales; family Vitaceae; genus Vitis; species Vitis riparia. Next base: position 22,362,715 of record NC_048444.1, read on the forward strand.
TGCCATGAGATTATGATGCCAAATAAACAAACACCCCATAAGGGGCCAAACAAACCCCCACACCGGGGTTAGGGATCGGCTCGATACCATTTGTAACAACATGTATCCAATTGTGTAGATATTGTCCGCTCTAGATCCGAAAGGGTTCTCATGACTTTAAAACGCATTTACATAGTTAAGAGGAATCCATACTTATATACTGTCAGGAACTTCCCCCCTATTCAATGTGGGATGTCACAAATACCCCTCATACAAACATAACGTCCTCGTTGTGTCTTATGTGAATGCGGGGTCAAACAGACAAACACCTTCTACAAGACCAAACAAACTCCCACACCGGGGTCGAGGATCGACTTTAATACCATTTATAATGACCCGCACCTAACGGTATAAATATTGTCCGTTATTAGCTCAAAAAAGCTCTTACGGTTTTAAAATATATCTATATGATTAAGAGGAGTCCATACTTATATAGTGTCAGGAACTTTCCCCTTCATTTGATGTGAGATGTCACAATCTGAGTATTGAAGGATGTGTTCAATCCTCCTCTTAGATCTTTGTTCTATGGTTGGGACATCATTGGTAAAATGCCATGAATCTGGAAATTCATATATATATATATATATATATATATATATATAATTATTGTCTCAAATAATTATCATCCATGTGATTTTCCACTAAAAACATAAATTTTGTGACAAAATATGAAATTTATTAAATTTATAAAAGAAAAAAAATCTATGTACTTACCATAAAAATATTGTAGAATGTGACTTTTGTTCATAAACAAAAGAAAATGATATTTAAAACTTATAAAAAATATTTGTTACATAGAGATATCATGGTTAAATGTGATTTTAATAACTAACATAGATTTCATACTAAAAGTTGATGGAGTCCATAGATGTCATATTTTTTGCCATAAATACAAATTTGATCTTTTATAAAATTATGTAAGCTAGGTAGTGTTTGTTTTTTTGGGTAAATAGAAAAAACCAAAATATTTAACTTTTTATCATTCAAGTAAAAATAACTTATCGATATTAATCATCATAACTAAACCAAATTTATTGATAACAAGTTCACTTTAATTATATTAGTCAATATCAACAAGTAATTGTTTTTAGTTAAATAAAAAAAGTCAAATATTTTGAATTTTTCTATTTAACCAAAAAGCAAACACCCCTTTATTGACATAAATAAGCATCATAATTAAATATGACTTTTTACCCATCAATATAAACTTTACAATAAACCATTTTGAAAAATTATGTGCCCCAAATAAAAACCATGACTAAATATGAATTTTCATAACAACCACAAAGTTTATAAGAAAAAAAAAAAAGTTAATTCAATTCACCTCCCCTAAGGTTTTTGTTAAATACATTTAGTCCTCATAGGTTTGAAATTTCATCATACACCTCCCTTATTTTGATTGAAATGGGAGGTGGGTGAAAATAAGAAATGAAAAAAATAAGGGAGGTATTTGATGAAATTTCAAACTTATAGGGATTAAATGTATTTAGCTTAAACTTTAAGAGAGGTGGATGAAATTAATCCAAAAAAAGAATTATTTTTGACACCAAAATAAAAATAATGGAAAAAAAAAGTCTATTTCAACTACAATAATACCTTGCTGGCAAAAATTCTTCTCATCACAAAAGGTAAATATTGTTGTGGTGATTTGCACTAGACTTATTACTTGAAAAGGGAAAAAAATGAGCAAATAAAGGATCAATATTAAGACACATAAATAATGTACAAGACACCTAATCCTGCATGGTATAAAAAGAAAATATGCATGCATATGAAAGGAAGAAAATCTGTGAATGGATTGTGGTTTTGAACCTATTCATCACTAACCAAACAACCTTCCTTTTTGTACAAATATGCTACCAGGTTTCAGTTCCTTACCATCATAGGTGAATAGATACCAAATATATATATATATAATGTACACACACGTGTATATATATATATATGAACCCTAGCTGATTGCCAAACTAACTAATCAGAAATGGAGAAAGCTTCACTGAAGGTGGTATTCATGGCAGTCCTACTAGTTATTGGATGTGGTAAGCATCTATATTTGCTCTTCCATGCACAGATTTTTCTGTTGATTTACAATGTACTTATATCACATAATGGAAAAGAAGTGGAGTTATGAATATATTATTTGATGAGTAATAATGGAAAAACTGTTGGCAGGTCTGCAGTTGAGAGTTGAAGGAAGGTTAGAGAAGGAAGCTCAAAATGAAGCCATGGTGGGAGCCACCCGTCCAATGGAGGAAAAAAAAGTGCAGTGCAGAGTCCCCAGTGACTGCATCCAAATCTGTCATGGCTGCCAGGTGAACAAGTGCACTGCCGGCCTTTGTGTTTGTGGCTGTTAACAACTGACCAAAACATATATATATGTTATGGCAACTCCATTAATGTCTTGGTGAATAAGGGTGGTTCCATGCATGTTCGTCATTGGCATGTACTCCATCTTTGTAATAAGTAATGGAAGCTAATAATGGTATTGCTTTTACCATTTTGCCAAGTTTTGTGATTTTGATGAAAGGGTGAGGATCATATGGGGCCATATTCTAGTTGATGAAAGTTTCCACAATTGATTCTCTAGTCTTGCTTGCCTTTCTTAGCTGAAAATTTTCTAAGTCATAAATTAGATAGAGGATTGAAAATAAGAAATTTATTCCATTCCTTATTCAACTATTTTTTTTTTTTTTTTAGGTTATTTACTAAAAAGAAGAATGGAAATAAAAAGCTCATTCTCGAAATTCACTTTTAGAAAGATTTTAATTTATATTTTTTATATGGTATTGTGATTTAATTCTATTTATTTTTAAACTTGATACCAAATGCACCCATTGTGAATTATAATGGAGGTTAGATATATAAGGGGATTTTATTCAAATAAAGTTTTTTAAAAACCAAGATGGTGACAACAATTTCAAGTTAAACTTATTTTAAAAAAAAATTATATTTTTAAAAACAATTTGTTAAACATTTTTGTTTTTATAAAGCATTAAAAAATTGTTTTTAAAAACCAACTATTAGAAACATAGACATGAATATCCACCTTCTATAACTTACAATTTGGCATCTAGAATGATTACCAATTTTTCTCAAATATGTCTAAGCATGTGGACATCTTGATATGGAGTATGGTGTATAAGTTAAATAAAAATTAAAAGTATATTTGATAGTGATTTTACTAATCTTTTTAACATTTAAAAAAATTCAAATATAACTAAATAATAAAATGGAAATTAATTTTGACCAAAAATTACAAATTCATAACTCTAATTAAAGTAACTACGTAAAATCTCAAATGTTTTATATATATATAGATATTTTGTTTGATTAATTGCACAGAATTTTCTTTTCTTTCCTTTTTGTTAGTTTTCTCCTTACTTTCTTAGTAGCCAAATTATGAAAACTAACAAGAAATTTGATCAAAACACTTGCCTTGTCTTTTGTTTTCATACTAAGAAATATAATTACTAATTCAACTTGGACATACTTAGGTTATCTTTGATTCCAAGGAAATAAGAAAAATAATGATAAAAAAAATATTTTTTTCATATTTGGTTGTACTACAAAAAATAAATCAATATAATTAAAATTAATTAAAACTTATAGATTTTCAAATTATTTATTATCTTTATCAAAGAATTAAAATAAGTAAAATGAGTTTCAAGTTGTATATAAAAATAATTTATTAATTTTAAATTTATTTTTTTATTTTTTTCATTTTCTTTTATTTTTTCTTTGTATTTTCCCGAAACCAAACATATTCAGATGGTCAAACTTTCTTCTCTTTTCTTATTTTATTAATTCCATGATAATCAAATGGAAGATAACGGGAAACCAAATCTAAACTTTTGTACTTTCTCTACTATTTTCATAATTGGAAAACCAACCCAACCTCATTTAATAGACCAATTTGAGTGTAATAATCATATCTAAAGTTGCAACTTTTCTTTCTCTTTCCCATCGATTTCCCAACAACTAAAAAGTAAACTAAGATAAAAACCATGGAAAAAATTATAAATTTGAAATTTGAGGGGATAATCTCCAATATGCCCCCTGATTATTCTTATAAAGACAAAAACAACTTTTTAAGCAATTTAGTTCTTAATTTTGGATCAAGATAGGTTTTATCATAAGTCTTTCAATAAATAATAATAATAATAATAAAATCTTCAAGTCTCCATTTTTTCAAGAAATCTTCGAATTTTTTTCAAATCTTCAAGAAATCTTCAAATTTTCTTGAGGTTTTCAAGAAATCTCGAGTCTTCAAGGAAAATCTTCAAAAGCTCTTCAAATTTTCTTCCATCTTCCAAGCGTTCCTCAGTTGAAAATTTTATTTTGATATTATTTCTTGATTTTTCTAGAGATAATAATCGTATTTGTTATGATGATTATCATTTATTTTAATTATTATAATGTTTTAATTATGATAGTTATAATACTTATTTGATTTTTTATTTATCAAATTATTTTATATTACATGTCAATTTATTATTAGTCAACCATTGACATGTAGCAATTAATAAGTGGACAAAATCCTCCACAAATGCCCCTTTTAAAAATTTGTTCACATGCACAATTTGAGAGTGGAGTTTACAATTTTTTTAAACTTTGCTTTACTACTTTTTTTATTTAATTTTTTTTATCTCCAATTAAAAATCAAAACACAATCAGCAACCATTTGGCTTGATTCTTTCGTACTTTTTATTTTGCTCTTGAAGAAAGCCATTTGGGTATCCTTTTCTTTTTGACCATTTAAGGAATTTGTTCTTCTAGTTGAATTAAGTTTGTCATCATGACTCACATGATGGTATTAGAAGACATGATGATATTAGAAGAAGTACATGATCACTTGTTGGTTGTATTACTTTTAAGGTCTCACATGGAGATAGTGGTGTACATCAATTCCTAGACTCATTGCCTTTTTTTAGTAGAAGAAGATTTTAGAGCTACTTCTTAAGACTTGGCTAGTTGTGATTCTACTTGTTCAACCATGTTATTTTACTTTGCCCTCGGGAGTTCTAAGGAGATTCCTAGATTTTTAGGAGAAGTTACTTCAGAAACCACAACTATCTTAGAAAATAAAGTAACTTTCACTCGGTTATCATGAAATTAGAATTTGCTTCAATTCTAACAACTTTGACTATATTATAATGAGTAGATATAATTTCTTAATGACTAGATTTATTTTTTTAAGACTTCATATAATGTAGTATACATTTATTATAAGGAAATCTTAATTTTAGATTAAAAGAGGTTTCGTCCACAAATAATAGATTATGAAATCTTCTAATAAAAGGAAATCTTCATGTTTTTATTTCTTCAAGAAATCTTCAAAATCTTCTCCGATTCTTTAAAAAATCTATGAATTTTCTTGAAGTGAAATCTTGAGTTTTCAAGGAAAATCTTTATGAGCTCTCTAAATTTTTTTCAAACTTCCAAGTGTGCTTTGAAATGAAAAGAACCCTCTATTAAGAGGGTTGAAAATCTTATTTTGATAATACCTCTTGATTTTCTAAAGATAATTATTTTATTTATTATGATAATTATAATTAATTAGTATAATTATAATATTTATTTGATTTTGTATTTATTAGACTATTTTATGTGACATGTCAATATATCATTAGTCAATAATTGACACATGACAATTAATAAGTAGACATAATTTGTCCCTCTACAATTAGAAAATCTCTTAGGAGTAGTCATTTCGCTTTAGAGCCAAATGAGCAAAGTCACATAAAACTAGGCTATGTCATCCCCATTTCGCTTAATTTTAATTTTGAGGTTGGTTGAGGGGATTAGAGATGTCCAACTAAGCCTAAACCTTTTTTTTTTTTTTTTTTTTTGAATTCTAGACTCATTGAAGAGCAATCCCACAAATTTTCATGAGATTTAGTTATAATTTACCAAAACAAAAAATTATAAAAAGATTCATTAAAAATGGGGAAACGTTAAAGATGCTTTCCAAGCTAGGACATCCTCCAATTCACACTCCACTCCTAGTGTGTAGTTCCTCTACAAACACTTCAAAGCTTCATTTCTAAATGAGGAGCTCATAGATGCCCTATTAGTATGCACCCCTACTATTTTGCACCCTACTTGTTCTCATGGGTTGAATCAAATTGTATATTTTGGGTTGAGTCCCTAGGTACAAAGATTTCAAATTTACTACTTAACAAGTACGGGCAAACCTAAGGGATTAGGCTTTCAAAACAAATATTATGTTTTTAGAGTTACTTAAAAGGTATAAAACCACAAATGAGTTTGCAATTTAGTTTTCTCAAAGTGGATGGTAATCAATATGAAGTCTAGCCCTGGGGTCTCATCTCAACCTAGTTATATTTTCTAGAATACATACCCACTTACTTTCCCTAATGGAGTAGCCTTGTTCATCCAACAATTTGAGTCATGTTGAAAAGGGGCTTTACTTCACCCAATTGTTTGCTTTACTCAACAAAACAATTGAATCAAGTAGATGACATTATGGCCACTATGAGTGGCTAGAGCCTTTAAGTCAAGAGCAGGGAAGGCATGGGTCTCTCTGCTCAAATTAAGCGACATTAAAGAACTTGAGGTCTATCAATTCCTCATTTGACTTGTTTAAGAACACTTAAGAGCTTATTTGACAATAATTTTAGGAAATGTTTCTAACATTTCTAGCATTTTTAACAATTCTAACACTTGAAAATTGTTATTAGAAGAGTTGTTTCCAAGTATTAGAAAATCCAAAAATGTTTCCTAAAATTACCACCAAATGTATTCTCGGCCAATGAATGCATGAACACATCTCACACTACTTTCATAATATCTCAAGTCACTTCAATATGCCTTAAGGTTGAATACGATTGGGGTGTTAATTGGTTTAATGAGCTAGTTATTTGTGTGCCTTGTATTGGGCCACATAGGCTAGAAGAACCTCTTCATTGTGTTCTAGGATTGGATTTGATATCGGGTATAATTGAGTTAGTGACTAATTCTATATATTACGAGATAATTGAAAGGAAAGAAGACCCTTTACGATCTATTTTCTTTACCTTTATCATTTCAACATCTTTTATATTAAAACGTTATACTAATTTATTAAATTAATTTTGAAATTAATATCATGCTTATTTACTAATTTTCTATAAAATAAAGTACTTAACACTAAATTTTTAAAAACATTATTCACTTCGTATCTTTTGTATTAATATTTATGTTATTATGTTTTAAATTCTTTTACCTATATATTTTCAAACAAGGAAAGTTCACTAAATATGTCTTTACTCAGGTTTCATAGATAGTCTCGGTTACTAATAATATATTTAAATTTACTATTTTTAAAATATTCTACCAAATGGGTCAAAGATACAATTATTTATTTTATGTATAATTTTAGATTATTATCTAAATTTATTATAAGATCTTTTATGATATTTATTTCAATAAGATCATATTTCATGGCTCTTGTCATTATTATTTAACAAATTAATAATCATTGATTAATAATTAATAAATAACAATTTCCATTTATATATTTTTAATACCTTTTGCAAATTAAACCATAATTATTTATTTTATGTGCCTAATAATTAACATCTTTACAAATAAAATAATATATTCATTTAAATAATATTAATATTAATATTAATATTAATATTTAAAAATTATAAAAAAAAAAAAAAAAAAAAAAAAAAAAAAAAAAAACACCCAAAATGATTGAAAAACACAATCATTTTCTTTTGGAAGTCTATAGTTTGGACACATGGTAAATATTAGATGTAAGTGGTTACATTACGTCGGCACTCAAATAAAGAGAGTTTGGAGTGGTGTGAAAATTTTTAGTTTGTTACTCAACTTCATTTTCTCAGCAAAACATTTTCCGTCTTTTTCCTGAGAAAATTTTTCTGACACTCCCTAATAATCACACAATTTCAAGGACCACAGAGGTCAGTCTCTTTCTCCAGAGTTTCAAACGCTGGTCACTTTTGTTATTGGGCTACTTTTTTCATTTTGTTAGGGTTTTCTTTTTTAGTGGGTTTGGGGTTGTGCTCTGTTTGGTTGCTGAGAAAAGGAAGTAAAGCTTTGGGAGTGACGTAATGCAATTATTTGACTTAGTTTGGAGTGTGCTATTCACTTGGAAAAATGGATAATGTGAGGATCGAGTTTTCTTCTCTTTTCCTTTATTTTCTCCGCGACCAACGGTGGGCGGCTTACGGTATATTCAGTCATTGTTGGATCTAAATGAGGTGGGGTTTAGAGGGTTCATGCGGATTGATTCTATCTGAAGCTCTGTTTGGTTCCTGAGAAAATGCGGAAAAGGAAAGAATGTAAATTTTTTTAGTCTTAGATTTTTCACTATTTGTGATCCGACAAGGCAAGATTCCACTGAATTGAGAGCAATTCAACTATTTGGTTAAGTTGGAAGGTGAATTTTTAAGCTTTTGGAAACCGAAACATTGAGATGAGATTTCAACTTCTGTGTTCGTCTTAGTTTTCCTTGGTAACCAAACAGGAAAAGGAATTATTAATCTGTCTATTGAATTCTTCTTTATGAATTGATTTTATGTTAATTTTCAATGTCTTTTTTATGATACTGTGTTTGTTTGCTGAGAAAATGCATGAAAAGAAAGACTTGAAATTATGGAGACGAGAAATTAGAATCTTCATCATGCTGAGCCTCATACAATCATTTGGTTTGGTTTACTGAAATTTTCCTCTTTTTAATGGAAATTCGGAACAATGACTATGCAAGATTCAGAAATTCATTTTTCTTCTTTTCCCTGCTGTCTCAGGAACCAAATAGATGGTTACTGAATTTCTTTAAAGGGATAGAAGACAATTTCATATGATTTTTTTCCCTCTTTGAACCACCTTTTGCAGAGAATTTTTATAAATTTAGTACTTATGCATGATTTCCTTCTAAGTCATTGTAGTTTTCCCATCAATTTTTTTTTACCTTTTCTCCTCTTCTCGGTTTTCCCTTTTTCTTTTTGTGTAGCTGGTATGCTTCCTGTATGGCTGCTATACATTTGTAGCAGAGAACACAGTGGTGTAAGTTGGGATTGGGTTCTCCTTCCATTTTACATTGAATTTTAAGTTGCATTTTTGTCAACACAGTGTTGTTCAGTTGGAGGATTTTTGTCAACACACTGAGATTTGGGGACACTTGTGGTTGTTGTTTTTTCTTCTTTTAAAAGTGGGAAAATCTAATTTCATTTGTTTTATATGTACACTGGCGTGTATACAGGCATGTATAAAAACCAATTGCAAGAGTTGGCTCAGAGAAGTTGCTTCAATTTGCCATCTTATTCATGCATCCGGGAAGGACCAGATCATGCCCCAAGATTTAAAGCAACTGTTAACTTCAATGGAGAGACATTTGAAAGCCCTAGCTTTTGCTCTACTCTGAGACAGGCAGAACATGCTGCAGCTGAAGTTGCTCTGAACACACTTGCAAACAGAGGCCCTTCTAAAGCTCTGGCTGCCAGAGTTTTGGTAAGCATTCAGCTGAAATACTTTCCTTCTCTTGCTAGTCTCAGAGATCTTTTTCTAGCCTATTGTTGGATTATGTGTGTATTTCATGCTATCAGGCATACCAAAGGCCTAGTTAATTCAAGTTTGAGGCCATTCTATCCTCAGAATGCTCTATTAGAGTCTCACATTAATATTTCTTTAAAAAGAAATTGCAGATTTTGGATCTGATGGCTTTTTACATCCAATCAATGAGATATTTACCATGCATGACCCTCATGAAAGAGAAGAACTTTGCAAAGCATGAGCCCCTCCCACATGAAGTCATGAATGGTGTAATTTGTAAAGTATCACTGTGTTATACTAGGTGGAATTTGATCCCCTACATGTGTGTGTTTTCTCGCATTAAAACACTGAATGATTGATTATTGAGTTCAGATTTCTAATTTGAACGCAAAGTAAGTATTTATATCTCTCAGATAATGGCTCAAAAGCAGATCCATATTTGAATTTAAATCCTAGTAATCTTGCAATGAAACTAACAACTCTTTGTACTTCAGAGGCTTCAAGCCTTCAAGCCTTCTTCCTTCTCCAACAAATCTTGATCATGGCAGTTCAACTTCCATGGAAACCTTGTTAACCTATGGATTGAGAAGATATTGCTTCCTTTTTAGGATCCATTGAGAACGTGGTGTTATCCCTATCTTCCCCAGTGAGAGATGTTCTATAGCCATATCAGGTTCTTTTTCTTTAAAATCTTTCTTTCTCTTCATCTCTAAGAAGGATATCTTGACTTGTTTTATCCAGACAAATTAGCTTGTAACTCTAAATTGCACCACTTCCAACCAAATCTCCTCCCCTCCCCCCACCCTCTCGTCTTCTCTTGAAGTCTTCACATGGGCAATGTCACATGAAAGTGGATATTAACAATATTGTCCCATTGAGTAGAATTCAAAGGGCAATCACCCCTGACAAGTGTGTTCTCTGAAAACAAAGTGGCCAAATGGTTATAGTGTCATAAAGGTAGATATTAACAATATGCTTCAATTTGGGAGAACTCCAAGAGCTATTGACCTTGACAATTGCATTCTTTGTCAACAGAATGGGGAATCTATTAATTACATGTTCCTCCATTGACCATTTTCTGATAGCTTGCGGCAATGCATTTTCATTTTTGGAGGTAATTTATGAGCGATTCAAGAGCAACTCCAAACATGCTGGTCATTGCTTATCCAAAACCCAGGAGGGTGGTAAGAGCATTCTTTAGCATTGTGCATTTCTTGCTAGTATGTGGATGATTTAGATTAAGCGGGGGATTATGATTTTTTAGGACAGATAAAACGTCTCTAGAAGAGTTGAAAAATCAAATTTAATATTTGAGGTTTCTGTGAGCTTCCCTGACCAAGGAATTTGAGACTATATGTCTTAGTTTGATTCTGTCAGACTAGGGACCTGTCATTCTACCTTTTCAGGGAGTAGGTTTATTTTTGGACTTGAGCTTTTTGCTTTTAGTTGGGTTCTACTCAGGGGTAGGATTTAGTTGCTTGTTGGGAAGGGTATCTCATTCTCTTTTGTGTCAAGATTTCCTTTGTGAATAACATTTCTCCACTTCTATATTTGGGGGATAATTCTTCTAGAAAGAGTTGTTAAACAAATGGTGGATGAATTAACTGTTTGGGTTCAAGATGAGGTTCCTTATAGGATGACAATCATTGGTGGCATTTTGATTGATGAGACTAAGTAAAGAAATGGTAAAGGAACGTCCTAAAATTAGGAGAATTTAGAATGGCTTGTTAGATAAATATAACTTTGATACAACTAAATTTATATACAAGGCATGGTCTACGATTTATTACAAGGAATGCTCCACAATGGGAATTTGGTATGCTGTTTCTGATTAAAGGAAAAAAAAATAGTGATGATTGATAATGATAAAATAGAGAAAAATGGAAATGTTGGCTAAAAATTTGCGAGATGATGGTTGGTGGTGGTGTTTTTCCATGGTGTTAGGTGGTTATTGAATTGCAATCAAATTGATAAATATTAAGTAGTCTGTAACTTGAGTTGCCGTGGTTTGAACTGATCTGATATCCTTCTCATTCTGTCAACCCAAACCTGAACCAATATGTATATGTGCTGAATCCAAGAAGTGGGGTTGAGATTTTATTGACCTGGAGGTTTCACCACCAATTCATTGTTATTTTTCCTTTTTAGTTTTAATTATAGTATAATGACTTGAAATATGAAATTCAAATGGGTTTTGCATTATAAACATATAAAACCTATATTAAGTTGATGTTAATTTTAGACGTTTGACATTTGTGCCTGCCAAATATCATGTCAATCAGAAACTGAACCGAGCTTGAGCTAAATGTGCATATAAAATGAAACCAAACTGACTGAAGGTGGAGTTGGCAGTCAGTTCTCAGGTTGTACTGACACAAATTGCAGCCCAAGTGAAAGATGCTAAAGCTGATAGATTGAAGTAAAAAACTAAAATTGTCTTGGGAAGTGGCTATTGAGATTTCCTAGGAAAGTGATGCTCTGTGACACAGATCTATTATGATCATTATGGTTTGAATTCGAACAGCTGAGATGCTAACCATAATTAGGTGGTTGCACCATTGTACTTGGAAAGCTATTACCCATATTTTCTCTTCGCATTTTTTATCCAGTTGGTGATGGATCAAGAAAACCTTTTCTGGGAAGATTTGTTGGGGGAACAAATCTCTTCAATCTCAATTGCCCCACCTTTATTTAATTTCAAGGCCTATGAAGTCCACCATTGGTTCTACCCTTGAACAGTTCTCCCCTTCATTGTCTTTGAATTTTAACTTCTGTTTAATTTACCCAATCATGATATCATTGGGTTCTTTGTGCTTTTTTCATCTTTACTACATGTGTATATATTGTCTTCTTTCTCCTGAGGAGAGGTTATAGTTTTTTATTTCCTTGGGTTCCTTCTCAAGTTGGTCGTTCTATTGTTCCTTCGGAATCCAACATGCTCTAACCCAGCCAGTCTTACTCAGTTAGCCAAAGACCTATAGTCAAAGTCTTCGTTAGTCGATGACAAGTAAAAAGGTTAACACCATTGGCATGATGTAGTTTAAGGGACCAAGTAAGGCCCTCAACCCTGATTAACATGTTATGTGTTTGAGTTGGGGCAAAGTGGGTGATCATCTCCCTCTTTACTGTTAAGTGTTTAGGCTTTGGCACAGGGTTTTTAGATTTGTTAGGATTGATTGGATTACACCTAGGAGTGTGGTTGGCATGATCATAGTGTTTTGGAGCTTTGTGGTTAATCCATGGGCAGAGTTTTATGGCAAGTGGTGCAGCAAGTGGTCTAGCTCACTATCATTTGGGTGATCTGGCTTTAGAGGAATGCCAAAATTTTGAAAAATAGTTTGAGGATTTTGGAAGCCATGTGCTAGTTCACTTTCTTTCTTCCTCTTTGCATATGCTTTGGATGCTTTCTTAGGTCAACCAATGAGTTTTGATCTTGCTACATTGAAGCCTTGGCTGCAACACCAAGAGAAGCTTTTGGAGGTTCAAGCTTAGTGGGGATCTCCTGTGGGCATCCTCCAGTTGAAATTTGATGGTTGCTCTATGTAAATACAGGACAACTGGGGATAAGGGTTGTATTTAGATATCACAGTGATAACAAGCTGAGAGTCTTCTTTTATCCATTGGATGAGGCTTTTTCCCTTTTGGAAGGCTTCCTATAGGCAAAACCTTTATGAATGTTAAATTTCTGGTGGAGGGTGATTCTGCTACTATCATCTCTTGGGTATCAAAGGAGAAAGAAAGGATTTGGGAGTTTGAAAATGTAGTTACACCCCGTAAACGATATTGATATGAGAATTGGGTTTTCTTTCTGTTGTGTCCCTTGTTCAGTATGAGAATTGGGTTTTCTTTCTGTTGTGTCCCTTGTTCAGCAAACTATATAACGGATCTCCTGGCTAAATTGGTGGCCTTGCAGTTACTATCCTTTGAAGGGGATGGTATTTCTAATTGCTTAATCTATTCCTTTTTAGTGGAGTTGAGTTCTCAGATTTTTTTCCCTTCACTTCCTTTGTTGGTTAGATTGTATATTCAGGAAGAATATCTCATACTTTTGTCTACTTTTCACTTCGACTCAATAAATTGATTGTTAAACAAAAATATAGAGTGGATCAGTAAAAGGGTTGAGAAAGCTCAGACTTCCAATGATGTTTACTGCAAGAATTTTATGAAATTCATGTTACAAGAATGGCTATGATAGGTAATCTTTGTTGGTTGATGAGGCTAAACCATGGAGGAATGCCTTCAAATAGTAGGGTTTTACGCTAAGTTAAATTTATGTCAGCCACGTGGAAATTGCTAAAGAAACAAAAAATAGGAATTAAATTTCTTGGATCTTTAAGTTCCCCAAAACTTTCTTTTCCAGTATTTGGTCATAACCTTTAGAAGATGTAGATTTCTCCTGAGCTTAAACTTTCCCTTTTATGACTCCATATTTTGACATCCACTTCTCAAACTCAGGCTTGAAGGAATGTGTTTGAGCTACATATTTTCAAAATATGATTGATTATGGCCCCATTTAGGCACAAAAGCCGATGGGTTGATGGCCATGGGTAGGGATTTCTATTTACCCTTGTTGGAAAAAGAGGAAATGTTTTCATCCTTCTCTCGTATCTTTTCTTCTATTAATACATTCTCTTCGTTTCTGATCAAAAAAAAAAAGAGAGAGGAAATAATCCTACCTATGACTGGGAATGGTTGCTATTAGGAATGTAAAGAGATGTTTCTTGAATTTCTCATTTTAGATGTAAATGTTCCTTGTATTTGCTTCCTCAATTCTCCTTCTAGTATGTGATGGCGTTAAAATCTCCATCTGAGGACCATATCAAGAACTAAGGCCCAATATTCCTGCTAGCAAACCCACCATCTTTGGTCATTTGAACCATAAACCATGGTGAGCCTTCATTTATGATTTCTGGACCCAGCTTGTACGTGGTTGAACCAGAAAAGATTCTCAACTTGATCTTTGGCAACTTGTGTTTGTTTGATACTAAAAAGGATTCTCAACTTAATTTTCCACAGCTTGTATTTGGTTGAAACCAGAAAGGAATCTCAACTTAATTTTTCTTACAATAAGACACTGGAGAAAGAAAAAGAGAAAGCATAGCGAAGATAACAATCTTTTTTCACCTCCCTGGTTACAATGGACATAAATTATCCTCTTTAAGATGAGCCCTTTCATGATGTGTTATTCTTCAATATGATGCACCAGATGAAATTGGAAAATGGATTTTACTTAGCAAATCAAATGTTTTGTATTTTTCTGCTGCATAGGATGAAACTGGAGTCTACAAGAATTTGCTTCAAGAGACTGCCCACAGAGCTGGGTTGAACCTTCCAGTTTATACCACTATTCGATCTGGACCAGGCCATGTTCCTGTCTTCTCATGCACGGTTGAGATAGCAGGAATGAGCTTTACGGGGGAAGCAGCTAAAACCAAGAAACAAGCTCAGAAGAATGCAGCCATGACTGCTTGGTCTGCCTTGAGAAAATGTATGCATCATCACTTTCTCTATAACTTTTCTTCAGAGTGTTCTGGTTTTATATAATGAAGTAGGCATTGCTTGGTCTGGGTGAAACAATGCATGCATTTTCTCCATAGTCAATGTGTCTTTATATGATCAGGGCACTCTTGCAGCTTTGAGTTTGATGTTGACTATTATTAGATCAGTTAAAGAACAAGGAATAGGAGAAGAGAATGTGTTTTCTCCCTTCTTTCATTTTTGCTATTAATTAGAAAATAATAAACTGTAGTAGCAAATATATATATATATATATATTGCACCATTATAATAAACCTAATATACACTCAAATAATCTTTAACAAGGTAAATGGTGGATTTTCTTCTCAGTATGTCATGGTGTGTTGGATGATTGAGGTCAACATTATTATGTTAGAAATTTGTAAGTATTTCATTTCTTTGCAATTAGTAATCATGAACTATATCTAGAATGCGAGCTTAACTGAACCTTAACCTAGCTATTTGGATTTGGCTACCTGAATTCCATATTCCATTCCACTTCTCTCCAAGATCATGTTTTCTGTTGTGCTAGTGCATCCTAATAATTTCCATTGTTTGTTTCCCATGATGTCCGACCAGATAGCTTCACCTTAGCAATCAGGGATGTCCCTCTGAGGCTTTCATACACAATCCCATAAAATTTAAGGTGTGAACTCGATTCAGATCAACTACTTAGAGTCTTGAAACTTGAATATTGATTCTGCACAAACCAATGAGGAACCAATTTTCTTGGTTCTCCAAATTCCCATTCATGTTAATGTAAATCCATAAGTAGCCTTTCTTTTGTTATCCTACCTTCAGAGCAACCTACCCTATTCTCTCTCTCTTCACTTGATTGAGTCACAGAGGACCACCCCAATGGATAGCATATCAACCCCTGTTTGATGAGGAGGCACCCCTACCCCTTGTCTGTAAACATGATACTAAACATGCACACACACACAGCAGAAAGTCATTCAAGTCACTGGACTGTCCTGTTCCTATGCCTCTGTAGACTGTCTAACTGGTGAGCCTGCTAATTTGAATTCCTAATTTTCTTTCTAGTAGACTATCGTATGTTCTCCCTATGTGCTATATTTTTTATATGTCCTTTTATCAACTACTGTTATCAAATTTAACTCTAAAACTACCAACATGATGTATATTATTTATAGTTAATTGTTTCACTGTTTCTTATTTGAAATATTTTCACTATTCTAGATTTTCTTCTCCTAGATTTATTTCTTTTGCATTGTGGGCCTTTTATACCTATATTCTTTCTTCCAGTTCTGAGTTATTTACATTTTTCAATTAGTGTCTCAACGGGGCTCACCTTCCTCTCCTTCAGTAGAGTCTGAATGCAATGAAGAACAGGAGCAGGTCATTATTGCTCGCGTTCTTGCAAGTTTAAGACCAAGTAAGTCGAACAACAAGCAAAATGATCGGCAACATGGACAGCAGAGGTCTGGTTCCATCTGCAGGGACTCAACTCCACAAACACCAATCTCATGTTCAATGCAGTACCAAAGTATGGTCGATCCTAGTTTCTTCCCTGAAATGGCCATGTACCAAATGTGGCAGCAAGAACAGTTAGCACAGCTGCAGAACCGTCTGTTGGCACTTCCCGTCCCACTGGCTCCTCAACCCAGTCCTCACTTTTTTCCATTTATGCAGTCTATGTTCCGGCCAGATCACTGTCTATACTTTCCAACGGAGGTGCAACGACCCATTACAATGGGACCCAGATTTTCAATTGCTGCTTCTGGATCATCATTCTATCTCTCAAACCATTTGGTTCCTGAACCAATGAGGGGCAGGTCCATGGTGACTATTCAAGAGATAGAGGAGAAAACTGAAGAACGATCCGAGTTTTCTCCATCTGAGGTTTCAGTTTCTCCTGCTCTTGGTGACAATAATACTGAAGCAATAAACCAGGAACCAATTCAGGAGGATAACAAACAGAATACTGAAGAGCTGGGAGGAAAGATTGCAACCTCTGTTCAACTCGAAAGGAACCAACCTGGACAATTTGATTGGACCTCACGTAGGAGTGTGGATTCCAGATTAGGGCCCATTGAGTTCCAGTTGCAAAGGCCACATGGTTTTGACTCATCTCAATCTAACCCCAGACCCTATCATCCTCCAGGATTGAGTTCCTACAGAAGTTCTAGACCACCTTCAACTGTGGCAGCTCCTGTGATGACCAGAACTGTGGACCCTGTTTCTTCAGTAGGGCTTAGACCACAGAATTTGGCTAATCAGATGCCTGCCCCACCAAGAATGAGAACTGGGATTCCTCCATATTCATTCAGACCCAGGCCTGAAAGAATGGACTTTGGAAGAGTGCCTCCTAGAGCCATGGCACCTGCAGTTCAAATCAGAACAGTAGTACCAGTTTGCTCTGCTCCACCTCCAAGAAAAATTCCAAGTTCCAGCCAGGAGGGACTGCCACCCTACAGGGAGAACAAAAATGCAGAATAAGAAGACATGCCAGCTAGCTCAGATCTTGGTAAGCTTCAAATATGATCCACAAGCAGCCTATGAAATACTAAATGCATCTTTGTTTCTTTTTAAGCTTTTGGTAGTATCCATGCTGAGGGACTATGGCTACTATGGCTGTGGCTCAGGAGCCGACGGCACTTAAAATAATTCCATATTCTATATATAATAAAATGAATGGTTCATCAATATATGTTTGAAAATCTGAGTTAGACCGCTTCCGCCTAACTCAGATTGAATTGAGTTTCTACTTTAGATAAAGAGGCTCAAACCTGTTATGCCCTACTGTAAGAAAGTACATTTTTGTAAAATGTGTTAAATTTATAAAGGTGTTTATTATTAGTTTTATTTTTGTTCATGTTTTTAAGGGGAATGGCAACTTGCAGGCTTGTGCCCCATGATACGATGCAAATGCAACACCATATAGCTTCTGTTATTACATTTGCCATCAGGACCATGTTTTCCATCAGTAGTACTAATGTTGCTTGAAATTTGTAAGGCTCTTCACTCATGGTCAGAGATGATGATGATCAATGAAGAATTATAGAAGAGTAAGCTTTTCTTATTTGGACATTGATCTCCTCAAGTGACACAGAATTACATGATCTTTTCAATTCTACTCGCATCTCTGTGGGACAAATGACACTGAGGATTCTCCAAGATCGAACAGGAACCTATGATTTGCCTGCTGAAATGACCCTAGAGGTTTGGCCCTGATTCATCCATGGAGCTCATAACCATGCAGAAAGAATTGCCAAATACTTGAAAAAAGGGTCCGAAAATCCAGCAAATGATCAGCTCCTTATCAGAACCATTATCTCCCAGCATGCACGCCATAGCAAATTTCATATAGAGTTGGTACTTGATACTCCCCTCAGAGGAACCCAACCATACTTCCGTTGAAGATACTGTTCCATTGCTCCTTCCTGTCTCGATATATATCCACCGCCCGTCCAAAACCAAATAGGCCGGAAATGGGGTGTGCCAATGGCCAAGTTCACTACAATGACTACATAGAAGTCACCTGAAGGGCAATCTTGGTAGGACTTAACCTTGTTACTGGAGTTGATAGCTGCTACGGAAGAGATTGATCCGAGTCCATGTGCGTGCTTTACAGACAGTTTAGCAATTCTCTGGTGCCTTTCTTCTAGAGTGAGATTTTTCGATAGCTCAGGTGAGTATGTGGGGATGAGCTTGAGGCTGAAGCCGGGGGTTTGGCTGCTGGGTGTGGTGGTTGCAAGAATGAGAAGAGCTACCATGGTCCAAGACAGGATGTGGACTTCATAACTGGCAATTGCAGCCAATTTTTAACTCCTGATTCGGTAGGTAATATGTATGAAAAAGGCCATTATGGGAGGCATTTTTTATACCAGTTGATAAACTGTTCTTCCAGCTTTCCCTCAACCCCAAAATCCACACTCATTTAATATAGTCGATGCAATAGCTTTAGTTAGAGCAAAGCCTAAAATGGTATAACCAACCGAGTGTTTAGCCAATGATGGATCAAAGAACTAAATACGTTTCCAAAACCAACTTCAGCTCCCGCTAAAGCAATTGTAGCAACTTTGGCACCCATTGATTATGCATCTTCTAACATCTCGAGTTCAGAATTCTCGTGAGGCTATTTTTTTCCTTGACAATTGTGGGGGAACTTCAAATGATAATCCGTCTGTTGCATTGGAAAGAAGACATAAAAGAGCTTTAAAAGGAATTTTTGGGAGAATAATCAGATTTAGGCTAAAACGGTATACATGGTTCCACTGTATGAAGAAAATAAATTGGAAGTAATGCACAATAAGAAATGGAGGAAAGATCATTCGTGGCGACTTAAGCAAAATCTCCTATGATCGTGTGTAATCGTGTGTGGTATCTTCCATCCTCAGAGTTATCAATCTTATGAATGTTGCCAAGATTGTTGCCAACGATTGCTCTGTCAGGGTGTGCTTCTGCTTTTGGAAAAACGGATAAATGTGGGGATCGAGGTCTCTTTTCCTTTGTGTTCTCACCAACCAAACGAAAGTTGGCTGTCGTATGTGCAGTCTTTGTTGGATCTAAATGAGGTGGGTTCTTGGAGAGTTCATGTGGGTGATTCAATGTTGAGCTCTGTTTGGTCGCAGAGAATATGTAGAAAAGAAAATAAATGAACTTTTTTAATCTCAAGGCAAAATACAACTCGATTGAGTAGAATTCAACTACTTGGGCTTAGTTGGGGGTGAGTTTTTAAGCTATGGAAACCAAACATTCGGCACAAGAAACTGCTTAAAATCGAATTTGCCTTCAATCTGATCTCATGTTTTCATGCCTTCTCCATTTCATTTTATAGCCAACAAACCCTTTTCGACCTGCAATCCTCTCAAAGATGGCCAATTCAACCAACTGCCAATCATTATCCACAAATTTCTATCACTATTGCGAGAATCATCGAAAAATCTTATTTGGGTCAAGTCAACTCACGCCCAAATCATCACCAATTCTTTGTCCACTGATCAATTTGTGGCTACAAAACTTGTTAAGGCATACTCTGATTTGCGTAGTTTGGAAGCTGCACGATACGTGTTTGATCAATTTTTTCAACCAAAAGGTTTGCTATGCAATGCTATGCTCTGTGGGTATTTGCAGAGTGGGCGGTACAGGGAGACCCTTGAGTTGTTTGGGCTGATGAGATCTCGCAATTTAGAAGTTGATAGTTGCTCGTGTACATTTGCACTCAAGGCGTGTGCGAGCTCATTGGATTATGAAATGGGTATGGAGATTATTAGTAGTGCAGCACAAAAAGGGATGGAAAAGAACCGGTTCGTGGGGAGTTCAATGATTAGTTTTTTGGTGAAGTTTGGTAAAATTGGTGAAGCACAAAGGGTATTTGATGGAATGCCCAATAAAGATGTTGTTTGTTGGAATTCAATCATCGGTGGTTATGTGCAGGCAGGTTGTTTTGATGTGGCTTTTCAGCTGTTCTTTGAGATGCATGGTTCTGGAATTAAGCCAAGTCCTATAACAATGACCAGCTTGATTCAAGCTTGTGGAGGGATTGGGGATTTGAAACTAGGGAAATGTATTCATGGGTGTGTGCTTGGATTAGGAATGGGCAATGACAGTTTGGTGCTTACTTCATTTGTTGATATGTACAGCAAAATGGGAGACATCGAAAGTGCTCGTTGGGTATTTTATAAGATGCCTACTAGAAATTTGGTTTCATGGAATGCCATGATCTCAGGGTGTGTTCGAAATGGTCTGGTGGGGGAATCATTTGACCTATTTCATAGATTGGTAAGAAGCAGTGGAGGTTTTGACTTGACAACCATAGTTAGCCTCCTTCAGGGCTGCTCTCAAACGGCTGGCTTGGCAACTGGAAAGATCCTCCATGGTTGCGCTATTAGGAGTTTTGAATCCAACCTCATCTTGTCCACCGCAATAGTTGATTTGTATTCTAAGTGTGGTTCCCTCAAGCAGGCGACTTTTGTCTTCAACAGGATGAAAGACAGGAATGTCATTACATGGACTGCTATGCTGGTCGGGTTAGCACAAAATGGGCATGCAGAGGACGCTCTTACACTATTTGCTCAGATGCAAGAAGAGGGGATTGCTGCCAATTCTGTTACTCTCGTTAGTTTAGTTCATTCTTGTGCCCACTTGGGCTCTCTGAAGAGAGGAAGAAGCATCCATGGTCATTTCTTTCGGTTGGGCTTTGCTTTTGATATAGTCAACATGACAGCTCTGGTAGATATGTATGCTAGATCTGGAAGGATAAACTTAGCTGAGAGGATATTCAGCCATGGATCCATCTCTAAAGACGTTGTTTTATGGAATTCTATGATCACAGGTTATGGTATGCATGGTCATGGGTATCAAGCTGTTGGCGTCTATCATAAAATGATTGAGGAGGGGCTCAAGCCAAATCAAACTACCTTTCTTTCTCTTCTTTCTGCTTGTAGTCACTCGAGGCTAGTTGAACAAGGTATCAGTCTGTTCAATAGCATGGAAAGAGACCATAACATTAGACCTACAGAGAAGCACTATGCTTGCTTGGTGGATCTTCTTAGCCGAGCAGGCCGTTTTGAAGAAGCCCAGGCATTGATTGAAAAAATGCCTTTTCAACCAGGTACTGCTGTTCTCGAAGCATTGCTGAGTGGCTGCCGAACTCACAAAAACATCAATTTGGGGATACAAACTTCTGATGAGCTGCTTGCTTTAGACGCCATGAATCCAGGAATTTACGTCATGTTATCAAACATATATGCTGAAGCAAGGAGATGGGATAAGGTGGACTACATCCGAGGCCTAATGAGGAATCGTGGGCTAAAGAAAACACCAGGGTATAGCCTGGTTGAAACAGGAAACCGGGTCCATACCTTTTTCGCTGGAGACAATTCACATCCAAATTGGGAAGAAATTTACCACTTCTTGGAGAGTTTAAGATCAGCAGTGGAGACTTCTGGGTATGTGCCTGATACCAGTTGTGTGCTCCGTGATGTGGATGAGGAAATGAAAGTGAGAATGCTGTGGGGGCACAGCGAAAGACTGGCAATTGCCTTCGGACTTTTAACTACACCAGCTGGAAGCTTGATTAGAATCACTAAGAATCTTCGTGTATGTGGAGACTGCCACACTGTGACCAAATACATATCGAAGATAGTTAAGAGAGAAATTATAGTGAGAGATGCTAATCGATTCCACCACTTCAGCAATGGGGAATGCTCCTGTGGTGATTATTGGTGACAAGGGCCTTCTTCAAAAGAGATGACTTCAATTAATAGATATGTTTTATCTATATAAAAGTGCTTTAAGATTTTCTTTATATACGTTGGGTGACGGACTAAACTCCATTTGGGAAGTGTTCAATATGCAGGTTGAAACAAAATTGTCTTTTCAAGATCATTGATTTCAAATTCCTTTTTTCACATTGTCAGTTGTCTTTGTGGGTTCTCCAAAAGTTTCAACAAGATTCAAATTATCCACAAACCATACAATTGTAAATTCGATTGCATTGACAAATAGTAGTATTCATATATTCTTCCCTTAGTAGATATTCATTGAGGGAGTTCTACCATATGCGTCTAAATTGCTTTAATCCATACAAGGATTGTTATAGTTCAATTGTATTCATGCTATAAGGTCTTAAATTATTTGCTTCAAGTATTTCAAATTCTTCAAGAATTTCATACATATGAAATTTTAAATTGTTTACTTCAAACATATATATATATATATATAACAATGTTTATGGATCAATATTAACAAGTCGTAGCTACAATTAAAAAGACTTGTATCAAGTCCTTCCTAGACTACTATATAATTGAGTTATTTATTGGAAATTTCATGTTATAAATAAGGCTTAATATCTCATGATTTTTTTTTTTTTTTTTATTTTGGGTATACAATGAGTACATCACCTATCACATTCATATCAATCACCCTCATAATTCTAAGGAAGCTATAAAACTTTCTCCTATCGTTTCACTTTTAGTTATATTTCATGCCATTGACATGGATTTCAATATTAAGGGTTTATGATAGGTATGATTGATATAACTTAATGCTTCTACCAATAAAATTTCTATATAATCCATCATATGAACATTGTATTTTGATTGTAAATTAAGGAATATATACAAGAACTTAATAGTTTTCTAAAGCTAATCCATGCTATGAGAATAAATAAAATTATTTTTAGATTGTGACAATAAAATGGTTTTCACATAACTTTGAGCTATGAATATATTTTTCTTCTATAACTTTATTTTATTAATGAGATAAATGCAATAAAAAAAAAAAGAATAATATGTAATATTTATGATATACCTTTACACAAATACTCATAAACTCATAATAAAAATAATCAAGTAATGTTAGTAGGTTTTGTGTAACTTCTATGACAAAATGTTGAATAATACCTTTCATATGACTTTAGGTTGTTTTAGCTGATGGGGTGGTTTTTTAATTGGGTAATTTTCTTAGTGTATCAGTTCTACATCTGTGGCATCAACTCTATCTTAAGAGATATAGAGTATCCGCAACTACAAGCCCTCGAGTGGGAATGGGATCTACTGCAACTGATAGGTTGAAGAATCTGGATCTGTGAGATATGAATATGAAATAATATATGCTCTCTTTTAAGGTGTCCTTAGTGGACCTGACAGTTCATATGAAGTAGCTTTAAGGGAGCCCTTTGTTCAAGATATTATGTGTAAAATTTCTACATAATTTCTCCTCCTATAAAGTATGCATAGCTTTGGTTATATTTTTATAGCTTCTAATTATAAGAAAAGTATA
The DNA here is from genome assembly GCF_004353265.1 of Vitis riparia. Lineage (NCBI taxonomy): Eukaryota > Viridiplantae > Streptophyta > Magnoliopsida > Vitales > Vitaceae > Vitis > Vitis riparia. Next base: position 22,386,541 of record NC_048444.1, read on the forward strand.
ATATAATTTCTCGGATAACTTCAAGTTACAAGGATTTTACATATCTACAAAACTTCTAATTATGAGAATTTGACATTAGTTATAAGTATGACAAGGTATGATGGTAACGACCTGCTCTCAATCATGTGGATATTGTCCACCCTGGAGTCAAAGAGGTTCTTACAGCTTTAAAACGTATCTATATGGTTAAAAGGGACTCATACTTATATAGTGTGAAGAGTTTTCTCATTTATCTAATGTGTGATATCACAAACACCCCATCCCCCTTCATACAGACACAACGTTCTCATTATATCTTATGGAATTATTAAGCCAAACAAATAAACACTCATCACAAGAACAAACAAACTCTCACACCGAGGTCGTAGATCAACTTTGATACCATTTATAACCATTTGCTCCCAACCATATAGATATTGTCTGCTCTAAACCTAAAGAGACTCTCACAATTTTAAAATGCGTCTACATGGTTGAGGACTAATACTTATGTAATATCAGGAATTTTTTCCCATATCACAATGACAATTTTACATAGTTTCTGATTATAAAATTCCACATAACTCTCATGGCTAGAAACTATATAAATATCCAACCCATAGATTTTAGCTACAAGAATATAAGAAAACAAAATTCTCACAATTTATGAAGTAATTGTTGGTGTCGTTCCCAACTGGAGTCAAGTCTGTCCAGCTTCACTAGAGCCAGACAAACTTCTTCCCTTGTTCGTGCTTCTTGAGGAGTCTGTCCAACTTCACTAGAGTCAGATGAACTTCTTCCTTGCACAAAAGGATGTCCAGACGGGTGGTCCGGACACGCCTCTCCGAAGCTTAAGTCAAATGAAGGATAACTCTAACTATTTTTTTGGGAAAAAATGAGTGTATATGTGTGCATACCTTGTTCGTACTTTTTGAAAGGTTTATATAGAGTTAATAGTACCGTCCTTTATCTTGTAGTGATAATTGTGTAGATTGTCAACATCATTATTGCGATGCGGACTAGGCAATCACATCAAGTAAGGGCGGTTGATAAGTGTCATTTGTTGACTATTGTGCCAAAATCTCAGACCATGTAACTTAGATGTCAAGCGATTAATCCGGCACTCAGACATCAAGCATGGTTAATTAAGCATGCCAAAAATCTTGAGGACTTGACTGGATGGATTTGCCTGTCTGATAGGTCCAGTCGGCTCGGCTTATCCATTCCATCTGACATTGTAAGCCCGTCTGAAAGGCCATCCAACTTAGTCTGTTAATTCCATCTAGCATTGTGGAAAAAGGAAAACTTTTCACTTCTGATGTCAGACAAAGGATGGGGTGATCCCAGACGGGTTATCTGTTTGCCCTAGATGGCCAAAAGATCTTGAAGTTAATTGGAAAAGACACGTGGAGGGAAGCACCCCACTGTAGTGCACACATATGTTTTTGTATTCAAATAAGATAAGTCAAATAAAAAAAATGAAACTACAATTTTTCATATACCTTTTACGTGAAAAAAAAGGCATTTTTTGTAAACACTTTATATATTTATCTTTTCAATGTTTTGATACTTATAAAAAAAAATAACGAGAGTATTCTTTTATAGAAAAATCATGCTTATAATGTATAGATTATCATTCACAAGTTTTCATAATATGATAAATTTTCATTTTTTTAAATAAAATTTATTTTTTATAAATTATATATTTTTTGACATAATTAAAAAAACTTAAAAAATAAAATTTGAAAAATAACTATAATACCTAAATTGGAAAGGTTAGGGTAAGAGAAATTTCATTGCCGCTTTTTAAATTTTTCTTTGGGAGGAAATACTTTTTTGTTGTTCTTGATTTTACTCGTAATAGTTGTTAAGAAGTATTTTTAAGAATCATTCTCCAAAACTTTTTTTAAAAGCTATTTTCAATGGCTTACCAAACAGGCCTTAAATTTGGAAAGTTTTTTATTGAGTAATTTTTTAATAAGTTTTTGTATTTGATTTAAACATAAGATTATTTGATAGTGATTTTAAAAAATATTTTTAGCTTAAAAAATGTTTTTGAAAAAAAAGTTAGATGTTTGGTAAAATTTAGGAAATAGTTTAAAAAATACAAAAAATCACTTAAAATGAGTTTGGTAATAATTATAGGAAGTATTTATAATATTTTTAATACTTGACAAATAAAAATTTTTAAATATTAAAAAGATTAAAAATATTTTTTTAATATCTTAGAAAGACTAAAAATGCTTTTTAAAAGCATTCTTATAATGTTGAAAAATTACTTTAATATTTTTTTTAAAAAAATATTTTTTAAAAATACTTTGAAAGAAAACATTCGAGTAAGAACACTTCCAGCACTCTGGATTTTTTTTTTTCCCATTTAACTAAACATCCCTGATTTTGGGTTATTTGGTGGGCATCTCTTGATCCACCGTCAACACAACTCAATCAAATCTCAACCGTCCATACACCTAAAACCCTAGACATTTATTTTTATATATGTTACGTTCCCAACACCCACTATTGTGCAACAGCTTAAATTCCCAAAATACCCCTCTATTTTAACACAATCGGCGAGTTCAAACAAGTGACTACTCTCTCTCTCCTATAAAACCCTCGCTTTAAACCCTAAGCCCCTCTCTCATTCCTCTCTCTAAAACGGTGAAGAGAAGAGGTAACCAGCTAGGGTTTTGGCCTCTAAACCCTAGAACTGATCAGAAGTTTTCACTTCCTATTTATGTGTGTGGTTGTGTGTGATTTTTGTCATGAAACTCAGTTTTTCTTTTTCTTTTTTTGTTTGACAGTTTTCGGAAATTGGTCTGGTGAATAACGAGTTGTTTGCGTTTGATTATCAGGTAATTTAGGGTTTCAAAATGCTTGTGTTGTTTGAAACTCCGGCGGGTTTTGCCCTATTCAAGGTATTGGATGAAGGGAAGCTCTCCAAAGTTGAGGTAAAGCGTATTCTTTTTTGGGTTTTATGATTTTGTGGTGTGTACAGTGTTGCTTTGGGTTTCAAATAACGACAAGGATGTGGGATCAGTTAAGCCAAATAGTTTGTTTAGGCCGACTTCAGTAATGGCTTCTGATTCTGAAGAAACCCAAATAATGGGAAGTTCAAGATTCTAAATTTTTTAGTATATTTCTTCCTTGCATTTTCTCATTCTCAATGAGAGCACGTTTAAGAAGTTCTTTTCCTTATAATTTTGGGTTTATGTTTCAGGACTTGTGGAAGGAGTTCTCCAGTTCAGAATCGGCCAGACAGGTGATTTTTAACTTCTTTGCTCTCAATTTGTTGCAATTTGGGATGCATGATTTGCTTTGGCATATGGTTCATCAGATCAGCGTGGTGAATGTGCATGTATATCCATTTGTTTATCTGGATTTTATAGACTGTCATGATGGATTCTAACTTTTAGGTTTTGAGGCACTTGCATTGCACTTTCAGCTTGTACAGTTGCCAGATTCTCAATGAAATGTTAAATGACAGCATAAAAAGTAAAGAACTCAGCCCCCCCTATGAGTTTCATTTTATATATCAAGAGTTCCTAAATCAACTCAGTTTGATCTTTTTATTTATTTACTTTCTATCAAGAAAGAATTTTCTAATTTGATGTTGAAAACCTTTGAGAATGTTTTGATTCAAAAAAACATAGACATTGGCTGTGATCTGAATTTTGAAACAACTTGATCTAATAAATCAGGGCCATCAATGGTGCTTCCAAATCTTCTTTTTATTTGATAGTGCTTCATCTGAGTTGTAATAATTGCCCTCAACAATTGAGTTTGTTAATGATACATGATTTATTTAATGGTACTGTGACAATTGTTTTCTTATTTTGTTTCAAACGACATGACTGGCATGCCAAAATAACCTTTTACATGTTATATGGATTGTCACTATATGGATTAACATAACTTGTACTGTTCTCTTGCCTATCACATATTTTGTACTGTTCTCTTGCCTACAAAAAAAAAAGGCTTTGTGTTGTTCTTTTATTTTGCTCTGAAACTCTGTGATTTGATAAGTTATAATTTTTTATATGTTATCACAGATGTTCTCATTATGGCTTAACAAAAACTCTTTGGGTAGACTAGTATAATTTTTTTGAGTCCTTGGCAATTATGTTTGCTTTAAATTATGACATCCAATTGCAAAGTTAACAATTTGTTGGTTTTATATCAACATTAGGTGGTGAAGCTGAAAGCTTTTTCAAAGTTTGAGAACACAACAGAGGCTCTTTCAGCAGCTACCTTGCTGATTGATAGCAAACCCAGCAAAGGTCTGCGCAAGTTCTTGCGTGTTCATTGTGATGGAGAAACATTAGCTGTGGCTGATTCTAAACTTGGAAATGCGATTAAGGAGAAACTGGTCTGTTATAAACCTGATTTGTATAAGCCTTTTAGTGGCTACTCTTTTCTTATCTGGCTGGCTTCTTCTTCTTTTTTTTTTGCTTAAGTTGGATCCATTATTGTCTTGCAGCAAATTGAATGTGTTCACAACAATGCTGTTATGGAGCTAATGAGGGGAGTGAGAAGTCAGTTGACTGAACTCATATCTGGTCTTGCTGTTCAAGATTTGGCTCCAATGAGCCTAGGTTTATCTCACAGCCTATCTAGATACAAGCTAAAATTCAGTCCTGACAAGGTTAGTTCATCTGTTTGATTGTCTGTTCTCATTTATAATCTGGAAAAGTGGCAAATTTCCATAAGGCCCAAGGCGAGCACTTGCTGCTCGTACCTCAAAGTTCTTTTGGGCCTTGGAAGAAAGCTCCCTCTCAATGGATTAACCTGTAAAAGTCCCATCTAACTTTAAGAAAAAGGGTTTTGAAGTATACATTAATAATCTGATAAAATTATTTAAAAAATAAAAATAAAATAATTAAAAAACCTTAAAAATTGAAGTTTCTTGCAATGTTCCTTCAAAATAATATGTTACTTTTTAACTTGAAAATTTAGTAGTTCTCATCCTTTATTCCACTTTTGACTTTTATTTGTGGAAGAGCTTTTTCATTTTTTACTTTTCTTTTTTATTATTTTTATACAAAAATTTCCAATATTCCTTACCTGATATGGTTGTTCTCTCTCTCTCTCTCTCTGTATATATATATATATGAGACACTATTTTGAATTCTCTTATCAAATATTTTCAATGAAATTGTTGATTCTTTTAGTGATTGAATTTTTTCCATAAAAAATTATTGAAACTATTGAGATATTTATTTGGTGAAATTTTTGAAAATTTTTAATTACTAAAGTTACTAAAACTCGTATTGGTAACTTTTTATTATTTTCTCTTTGTTAAAATGGTTTCCTAGAAATAAAAATTCCTCCTTTCCAAAATGTTTTGGCAATGTCTGCAAATTGTGTGTGACAATGGATACAAATTAACAACTTTTGACTTATTAAAAAAATACCCATTAATATTGAAGTTTTTACATTTATAACATAACTTAGAAGACTCTTATATCTTGTTTGTTATTATTATAAAAAATTGCCCCCCTCATGCAAATTTCTGGCTCAGCCATCATTCTGGAACATCCGAACTTATGCTTTTCAGAAGTCCTTTTTGCATAACATCTCTTAGATCAATTCTTTTAACTCTGTACCTTCAGAGCCTTGTTTAGTGGCAATATTAAGTAACTATCTGTTTCATCCTCCATAAAAATGAAAAATCAATGGGATTCTTTTCATGAATCAATTAGGGTCATTGCACAGGCGGTTTTTAAATTTATTGTACAATATGACAGCCTTATATTTTATCATATTATTTTTTTATGTTTTATATAACAGTGATTCACAGCAGATGATTCACTTTCTTTGCAATCAAATATTTGGAACTAATATACACTCTATATATGTTAGTTGATGTGTCTGGTTTTTTTGTCAAGTGCATGTGGTTCTCTTTCTGCAATTGATTACATGCATTTTTCCAATTAGCAATTGAAGTCCTGACTAATGGATTAAGGTTCATCTCATCCACTGCTGGAGGGGTTTATACTCTGGCCTTAGATGGGATATCAGGTTCATGGTTCTGTATGCACAAAAATTATAATTTTATTTGTTCGTTAACTATTGCTAGATGATCCCTCCTCCTTCCTTGCCTATCAATGCCCACACTAAGTACTCTTGGGATTATGAACTGTGGCTGGTGGGAAATAGGAATTCTTTGATTGCATCAATCTTTATTACTGTTTTTGTATAATCTTTTGACTAACAGATAGATTTCTTTGGGAATGCTGTAACTCGGAATTGCAATTCTTCTGTTTTTAGGTTGACACCATGATCATCCAAGCTATTGGCTTGCTGGATGATCTTGATAAAGAACTTAACACATATGCTATGAGGGTTCGAGAATGGTATGGTTGGCATTTTCCAGAGCTTGCAAAGATTGTGCAAGATAACATCCTCTACGCCAAAGCAGTGAAGCTGATGGGTAACCGCACAAATGCTGCAAAACTTGATTTCTCTGAGGTAGAGATTTTGTCTCTTTACTTGTATTTTAAAAATACTCATGTAGTTCTGTTCTAGGTTGATGAGGAACACTGTCTGATGGTATGATATAGAGTTTCTAGTGTCAAAATCCAATGGATAATGTCATTGGTTATTTCCATATGCACTCCTGAGCAAAATCAGTGGAGGTTGGTCACGGATCGGAGGGCGTAAGGTCAACATGCCTAACTTCCCTAAATAGGGGCACTGTGGGTACCCCCAAAGCACAAGGTTGATGTTGATACGATATCCTACTAGTACTTGATTATTAGAAATTAGAAGTGCAAGTGTTTCAAAGGCCATGTACTGATAGGATAAGTTCTTGAGTCTGTCTTTGTCCAAATTATTGTAATCAGGCATCAAAAACTCTGGTTGAACCACTGGTTCAGTGAATCCTTTTATCTCATATTAGCAATTTAATTCATCCTATATGGATGATAGACGGCTTTATAAATGTGCATCACATTTTATGTTTAAATTTTTTGCAGATATTGCCAGAAGAAGTTGAGACAGAATTGAAAGAGGCAGCCATGATATCAATGGGAACTGAAGTTAGTGACTTGGATTTGATGAATATCAAAGAGTTGTGCGACCAAGTTTTGTCTCTTTCAGAGTACAGGGCTCAACTGTATGATTATTTAAAAAGCAGGATGAACACCATTGCTCCAAATTTAACTGCTCTTGTTGGAGAGCTTGTTGGTGCTCGGCTTATTGCTCATGGGGGCAGCTTATTAAATCTTGCAAAACAGCCTGGAAGCACGGTCCAGATTCTTGGTGCAGAAAAGGCTCTGTTCAGAGCTCTGAAAACAAAGCACGCAACTCCCAAGTATGGGCTTATCTATCATGCATCCTTGATTGGCCAGGCAGCCCCGAAGCTCAAGGGAAAAATTTCTCGATCACTTGCTGCCAAAACTGCATTGGCAATTCGATATGATGCTCTTGGAGATGGCCAAGATAACTCTATGGGACTGGAGAATCGAGCCAAGGTACCTTGGTTTGTTTGGCACATTATTTTAATCCTTTACCTGCCTTTAGGTATTTTACAAGTCTTTGTAATGCTCAATTCTTGTGTAGCTTGAAGCACGGTTAAGGAATCTTGAAGGCAGAGAATTAGGTCACTCTGCTGGGTCAGCCAAAGGCAAACCAAAGATAGAAGTCTATGACAAGGATAGGAAGAAGGGCTCAGGGGCATTGATAACTGCTGCCAAGGTCTGCAGTTCATTTCATCTTATTCACTATTTTTCATAAATTTATTTTCCATTTGGTACAAGTGGGTTTTAATTGCTTTGTTATATGCAGACTTACAATCCAGCGGCAGACTCTGTTCTTGGAAGGATAGAAGATTCAGCAGCTGGGGAAGAGGAAGAAATGATCCCAAAAAAGAGGAAGAAGGAAGTAGAGCCATCTCAACCCGAGGACACCCTTATTGTGGTTGAAGAGAAGAAAGAAAAGAAAGAAAAGAAAAAGAAGAAAAAGGCCGATGTAGAGGACGTCAGCTTGCCAAATGATGTAGTTGGTGATGCAGAACCAGAAAGTGAAGAGGTGGTGAAAAAGGAAAAGAAGAAAAAGAAGAAGCACTCAGCCGAGAATGATGAATTGCAAAATGAAGGTGAAGCAGGAGAAAAAAAGAAGAAAAAGAGAAAGCATGCTGAACCCGAAGAGGAAACCAAAGAGCCTAGCAAGAAGAAAGAGAAAAAGAAGAAGAAGAAGAGTGAAGACTGAGGACTTTGATGGGCGTAGTCATCAATCCATGAGTTGCAAACCTAACAATTTTGAGCATCCTAGGCATTGTTCGGTACGTTGTAAAATTTGCTTGTAGTTGATTTCTTCTTCCTCTGGTAGTGTGGTTTCTTAAGTCAATTTCTCCAATTTCTTTGTCGTTGAGGGGAACATATGGTCTCAAGCATCTGTATTACCATCTATTCAGGAGCCCCAAAAGCTTCTAAATACGGCCCATGTAGGGGTGATAAAGATGAGATATTGGCGTATGCACAGACAATTATGGTTGAAAGTGGATATATATTAAATGCTTTTTGTCCAATATATTGCTGTTATTGTCAAATTTGTGGACACCTTAAGGGTACCACACTCTTTGTTTTTATTTCTAAGTGTGAAGAAGCTACTGTCCTTTTGGTTGAGAGAACTACAAAACCTGTGATGGGAGAGTTGGAAAGAGTCCTGTGATGAAAATGACAGCCTAGCCTCTTATCTCTTGGCTTTTTGTGTTTGGAATTATTTCCTGGATTGCATATTCCCAATCCTAGATGTGGTTCATGTTGTCAATATTCTCTATATCTTCTCTACAGACTACCTTGATTGCCCATTAATCTATCTTGAAAGCGATATAGGAGTATGTGTTTCAGAAAGTTCTAAAATTTGGTTCATGTTTTGCTTTTACCCTAAGGTGTGATAGGACTTCTGAGACATGAATTTGTTATCATGATGGTATTTTTTGGTGGGTAGGTAAATATCGTACTTTTTTGGTAGATATTGAAAAGACATCAGTAATCAATTTCATATCGTTGTATGGTTTTGTACTCGAGTTTAATTCATTTAGAATAAGAAGAAAAATTTATGATATCGAAGATATAACATACTAAAGTTTTAATAATAATATTGAATTTTAATATATGAGATTTTATATTTGGACTATATTATTATGATCATATTTATAATAATTTTAATCACATATTTTAAATCATGATCACATTATCATTTTTTATGTCATCAAGTGGGGTTGGACGATGGATTTGGTGGGATAATGAAAGGTTTTAATCAGACACTTAAAACAAAAGGTGTGCAACAAAAATTGGGTCTTCTTTCCTCTACACATTGTATTCCTTTGTGTTTGTCTCTCTCTTACCTATAATTTTTATTATTATTATTATCTTGACAACAATGGTTGATGATTTTGTAGTTGTTTTTATTATATAATAAATCGTGATGTGTTCGCCACAAGCCATAAAATACAACATCAAAGTGTGAAATTTTGTCATAAGAGCAAGAAGAATGATAATAATTTGCAACATGGAAAGGAAGTGTGGAATTGGAGCATGCTGGCCACTACTACAAATAATGATTATGGTATTAGGTTTGTGCTAGGATTTTTGTGCTTGTAATAGTTACTAGTAATTATGAATTAATAGACTGAAAATTTTCTTATAATTCAAGTGATGATACTGATCTAAAGTTTGATATGATTTACCAATACGTCTTTTTTGTAGATTCCGATAAAGTATAATCATGTTTAGATCAAATTTAAGTAAATAACTTTTTTAGATCCGTTTGTTTGATACAAATTTAACTTGAATTGATTTATTTAATAATCATATTAATTAATATGATCATGTCCATAACCCATTTAATCCATATTTGATTCATTTGAAATTTGATTTTGAATAAATAAGATAATTAAGACATAAATATATATGATAGGAAGGTATATTAGATTGACTCAAATAAAATCTAATTCAATCTGATTATTAAATGAGTTATATGATGAGTTATCTATTTAATAATTAGATCGTATTTAAGTTTTTTCTTTTAACCTAATTGTTATTCATATTGTTTTTAAGTTAACCTATTTAGTTTAGTGGTTGAATGGAGACATAATTATTGTTGGTTATTTCGAATTTCCATATCGATGATTAAAAGAATCATTTTCTTTGTAGATTCAAAAACAATCTTGAATTATAGATTTCACTTTTGATACAATTTATGGAGTTAGGTATTCGCAATTTGGTTATGTCTTATATTAGGTTAATCAATGATTGTTGCGCAATTTAAATTAATACCTAAGCATGATAAAAATTTAATAATTATACTGGAATAAACTTGTTTGATAGAGTTTTTAAAAATATTTTTTTTTTGTTTTTTAAAAAATAGAAAACGATTTTTTTAAATTCAAAACACTATTTAGTTATTATTCTCTATTTCCTATTTTTAACAATAAAATAAAATAGATAACAACTTTTAGAAAATAAGTAAAAGTGGTTTCCACCCATTTTTAAAAACAATGGAAAAACACTCTCTTAATTTTTGTTTTAGCTTCTCCAAATTTTTTTGCTCCAGAATTATTTTGGCTATATGGTTAAATAATATTATAATTATTAATATTAAATTTTTAGGAAAAAAGGCAATTATAAGTAAGGAAAAAAAAAATTCAAAATTTACCAAAATTTTCAAATATTAATTATTGTTTATTCTACCACTAATTTCATCATCCTTTAAAAATACTGAAATTCACAAATACAATTGTTAAAAATTTCACAAATTATTCAAAATTATTGTTTAAAATTTATTAAGATAACGTTTGTTTTTTTGGATAAATAAAAAAAATTAAAATATTTGACTTTTTCTAATAAAAGTAAGTCGTTGATATCAACTAACATAACTAAATTTAACGTATTAAATTTGCTTACTTTTAAGGTAATAAAAAAAATTAAATATTTTTTTTATCTTTCATCCAATCAAAAAACAAATATTACCTAAGGCTATGTTTGGTTTTTAAAAAAATTGAGAGAAAATATGAAGGAAAAATAAAATACAGAGATAAAAAGTAGAAGAAAAATAAAAATAAGTTTAAACTTAATAAATTATTTTATATGTTTTTAAAAATTTATTATACTTATTTTTTTGTTACGCAAGGATTAAATAATTTAAAAATCTATAAATTTTTTTTATATATTTTAATTATATTTGATTTTTTTTTTTTTTGTATTTTCTACAATGAAACTAAATATGAAAAAAAAATCGTTTTTTTAACAGTTTTTTTTATACTTTCAGAAAATCAAACATACCCTGAAAACATTTTTAAAAAATAAAAAAATAAAAAATAAAAAATAGGCATCAAAAGATCCTCTTCAAGATACCCCATGTCCATAGCCCACCAAGAAAAAGAAAGGAAGAGAAACAATCTTCAATCAAATCAGCAATTAAGAGAGAAAAGGAAATGGCAATCTGTTTGACTTGAAGAAATTCGAACACAATAATTTAATATAATTTTTTTTTTTCCTGTTTTTATATATTTAATAATTTATTGTATGCTGATTCCTCCGTCATTGTCTGAAAGAGAGCTCAGACCAGAGAATATATAAATATTTAGAAAGAGAAGGTGGGGGAGAGATTTTGTTTCTCTCTCTAGAATTCCTCAGATTCAATCAAGTAGTAACTCTACTATCTCTCTCTCTCTTTTTTTTTTTCTCTCTCTCTCTCTCTCATATCTCACTTTCTCTCTCGGTTAACTCTTTTCTGTATCTTTCTGTGTCGATTTTGTTTTTGACTTCAGGGGAGCCTTGCCCGCTCAGAATCTTGAAGCTAGGGTTTGTGATTTTGCATCTGTTGTTCTTTCTTTGTTTGCTAAGATTCAGTGGAATTTATAGTTTTCTGTTTATATGCTGATGAATTTTGTTGATTTTTTTTTTAAAGTGCTGGTGCTGGGGAGTTGCTTGATTTGTAGTGGTTGATTGATGGTGAGGGTATATTGAAGTGTTATTTTGGTTTCTGTTTCAGTAGAGTGGTTTTTTAGTTTTGTGAATTTAGGGTTTGTTTCTTTTGTTTTGTGGGTCAGGTGTTTGATCTATTTGTTGTTTCTATGCGGGTTTTTATTCTTGAAAATTTCTTGATTTGTAGTGATTAATTGATGATTGAAGAGCATGCATATTGAACATGGTGCTGAGAAATGAGGTTTAGGTTCAAGAATGGGGTGTGTACTTGGTCGTGAAGTGTTGTCGAACGTGGTGGTTTCGGAGGCTAATGGGGCGGAGAAGAGTATCAAGGAGAAGAGGAGTAATTCGAGTGTCAATTCGAACAGGAAGTTGGATGATGTGACGAAGAAAAGTGATAGTAAGGTTGAGGTTGGTAACGGAGAGACCCAAAAGGAGGAGAAGACTGATGGTAGTCAACGGCCCCGAGGTGATAAGAAAAAATTGAGGTCAAATCCGAGGTTGAGTAATCTACCCAATCATGTGCGTGGAGAGCAAGTTGCAGCTGGGTGGCCGTCTTGGTTATCGGATGTTGCAGGGCCAGCACTTAATGGCTGGATACCTCGGCGAGCAGACACTTTCCAGAAACTTGATAAGGTGGGTCATTTTGTTGATTGGAAAATGATATTCTTTGCCTCTCGGATGATGTGATAATGTGGTATTTGAGACTAATGGTAGAACAATGATTCATTTTTTCTAATTGAAAGAGAAAAGTGATGCATCATATCATTTAAGATGGGAATGTCTACCTTGAATGATGTAGCTGACACTTTCGAAATTAGTGACATATTGATGGTTATTATGTTTTGCAATGAAATAAAAAGTGGTGGACTTGATGGTTTATGGAAGTGCTCTTGATCATGCATTTGGACTAATGTCTTTCCTTTCGTTTCTTGTATTGATAGATTGGACAAGGAACATATAGCAATGTGTATAAAGCTAGAGATATGTTAACGGGCAAAATTGTTGCACTAAAGAAAGTTCGATTTGATAATTTGGAACCTGAGAGTGTGAAATTTATGGCTAGAGAGATTGTCATTTTGCGGCGCTTGGATCATCCCAATGTTGTAAAATTGGAGGGTTTGGTGACTTCAAGGCTGTCCTGCAGTTTGTATCTTGTATTTGAGTATATGGAGCATGATTTGGCTGGACTTGCTGCAAGCCCGGGTATCAAATTCACTGAACCTCAGGTTAGACTGAATTGTCTTGGCATTTGAAACAAATATGCATTGGCAAACATTCTTTGCAAAATAATGATCGTGGATGTATGTTGCCTTTATTTAACATATGTTTCACATTATAGGTCAAATGTTACATGAAACAACTACTATCTGGCCTAGAGCATTGTCACAACCGCGGTGTGCTTCACCGTGACATCAAAGGATCAAATCTCCTTCTTGATAATGGAGGAGTACTTAAGATTGCTGATTTTGGCTTGGCTGCTATATTTGATCCTAATTACAAGCACCCAATGACGAGTCGGGTGGTAACCTTATGGTATCGACCTCCAGAGCTTCTGCTTGGGGCTAATGACTATGGCGTAGGTGTGGACTTGTGGAGTGCAGGCTGCATTTTAGCTGAGTTATTGGCTGGGAAGCCCATCATGCCTGGTCGTACAGAGGTAACCGTTGTACTTTCTTATCTTAATTTGTAAATTTTGTCTTTGCACCACCTACGACTATCTGTAACAACTTTCCTTTATTTCTGTTTTATTATTTTCTTGCTTATACTTAAGTTGGTACCTTAGTTTATTTTGTGGTCTCCAAAACTTGAAAATAGATTCTAATTTAGAAGTTGGCATAGGCAAAGGAATAATTGCTAGCTTTTCATTAAGTCATGCAAAAAATAGAATCTAGAGAGTGAGAGACAGGTATTTGCTTTCTTTGGCATATGTATTATCTGGGATTTTAGTTCATTTGTTGGGTTCTCATCTAAACATAAGATGTGAGTTGAAAAAACTGACTGCGGCTTTTCTTGTTAAAAACATGTGACGCTAGCAAGTTTTAGTGGTTTATCTTTGATGGTGCTAATACAGTAATGCATCCTTTCCCTTTTTCTTAATAATAACTTGCATTTCTAAAATTATTTCATTTAAACTATGTAGATCGCTATTGTCTCTAGTGTATTTGTTTCCATTTGCTTGGATTTTTATCAAAGGTATGTATTCTGTCAATGTGATGTGTAGTTGCCCCTTTATATGTTTTTAACAATGATCTGATGGATTATTTTGGCAACATAGTGTTGGAAATTATAATGCCAATTTCATGCAGGAACATATTTTTGGTACCAATGCCACTGTTTCTGTATGTATTTTTCATTAATCTAAGATTTGTTTACTATTTTTGTTTCTTTGGATATCAATGCAACATATTTTTTCAATTTTATTTATTTTGTACATCTTGGCGATTTTTCAAATGCATTTTCTATATTGATACACCAACATCTTCTGGTACCATTGCTCAAACCCTAAAGTTGCCTAGATGATGATAAAGTTTCAAATTTTGTATTTTAACCATTTCTTCCTGCAAGAGGCTGAGTAAGGTAAAAATGATATCAACTGTTGGGTCTTGGGCTTGATTGAGACGTGTCCTCTGGTTCATGTAGCCAACTTTCTTTATTTCAACAGCATGAATGCATTTCTTTGTTGGATGTATTGTAGCCTCTTTTTTAGGCTTACGTGCAGGCTTAATAAATAGAGGAAATAAACATATCATGGTGACATTCGAACACATGACCTCCCACTAAATGAGACTTGGGTATCACGTTGAACAACCAAATTTCCCAAAAGCTTAAACATGTAGAATTTGGGTTCACAATGTATATAATGCTCTCCAACAGGTTTCTTGTTGTTAATGTTGCATTATGAAATTAATTTGTTTTTTCATTTCATTTTTAGCTTTCTTGAAGCCTTCAAAGAGCATGTTTCTCATTTAGTTAACATCAAGTGTTTGAAACTTTGGAATATTAATACATAGCATATCTTCAGTCATGTCTGGTATTCTATGTCATTGCTGCTGCATTGGAAATATATGCAACTGTTTAATTTAGAGCACAACCTAATACTCTACTGCTATTAACAATAATCTTTTCTGTCACTTAGGTAGAGCAATTACATAAGATATACAAGCTATGCGGCTCACCTTCTGATGAATACTGGAAAAAATATAGATTGCCAAATGCAACCTTATTCAAGCCTCGAGACCCTTACAAACGATGCATAGCAGAGACATTCAAAGACTTCCCACCATCTTCACTGCCACTTATTGAAACTCTTCTTGCAATTGATCCAGTGGAACGTCGGACAGCCACAGCTGCATTAAACTGTGAAGTGAGTTCTTATATTCCTATAAGCAACCTTTTTCACTTCATATGCCCCTTTATATCTTAGACTATGATGGTCCTTGACGTTAAGGTTGTTATGGCTTGTTTCTATTTTGACTTTTCCTGCCTAAGAACCAGACGAGTCTCTTCAGGTGATTCTTCAGTGATGCTAATAGCTAATACATTCTCAAATTGTGTATGAAATTAATTGCACTCCAGTGAAAAATATTGTTTCATGTGATTGAAGGACAATTCTCCTAGAAAAGGAATCAGATTCAGAGTTTGGAAAGTAGATGTGATGCTGTGACTAAAAGATGGAAGATTTGAAGCAGTATGTTGGCTTAGGGAAGCATGAGGGAAACTGAAATTGAACTGTGAAACTCAATAGATGAGATTTTACACAAAGTTTTAGGAAATCATTATACACTAGGTTGGGTATATATTGATAGAAGATAAATATCTATAAAGAGGAAATAATTTAAGGTTTGACAGAGATGAAAAATTGCTGCAAACAATATTTAATGTGGTTTAACAAAGCCATGACTATGCGGCTATGCCCATTAATGAGATGAGACGATTCTTCTTCAAAACATGGACGCATCATATTGATAAGTGTGGGGTCTACAATTGAGAATTCTATTCAAACACCCTTAAAAGTTGCATTCAATCTCCAAATGCTGCATTTAGCATTTGAGAAGCTCTCCCAAACAAGGTGAAGTGTCCTTTTAATTTTGTATCCTGTTTCTGCCATATATCTGTGAATGTTACCAAGTTTTTCCATTTTGTTTGGTATGAAACTAAGGGGGTGTTTGGATGTTCCTTGGAAATTGAATAGTTCCATACTTTCATTCTCATGGCATTTGAAGGCTCAGATCCATCTTTGAAATTAGTCAGTTTAAGAGGGGGAAAAAACAAAAGAGGAGCCGTTGCCTGAAATTTTTTTTTTTGATAGATAAACGCACAGAAATATATTAAAAAGGGGGCAAGAAAGACGACCCAGAGTATACAGGGAGTATACAAGCATCACCTACAAAAACCGGAAACAAAAAAGACAAACCCTTACCAGTCCTCAACAAGAACCCAACCAGTCCACAAAATTAAACAAAGAAAGAGGGCCTTCAACTATGGAAGAATTAGCCCAAGATAAGAGATTACAAATGAAGGAATTTTTCAATCTTTGAAGTGATAGGACCTCATTTTCAAAAACTATCCTATTTCTTTCCTTCCATACCATCCAAAATAAGCAAAGAGGAGCTGCCCGCCAAACCTTACTATGCTTCTTATCCTTTAAGGGAGCATGCCAACCTAAAAGAGTGTCTCTAACCGAAAATGGGAGGACCCAATTAACACCAAATAAGGAGAACAAGAGATCCCACAAAACCTTCGCCTTAGAACAGTGAATAAGGATGTGATTTATCGTCTCTTCTTCATCACAACACAAGGAGCACCTGAATGCACTATGGGTTACCCCTGTTATGGAGTTCTACTAGGCTGGCAATTCATTTAAATTTCTAGTTATAAGATACCCTTTTGAAATTTTAGCATATATACTCATTTTCTCCTTGTTTCTTGTGCAGTTCTTCACAACGAAACCTTATGCTTGTGAACCATCTAGCCTTCCGCAATATCCTCCAAGCAAGGAGATGGATGCCAAGAGGCGAGATGATGAAGCTCGAAGGTGTGGTTGACTTTTAACTTTGTATAAACTTTTGAATTCATGTTGTTTCTGAGAGTTTACTTTATAACTGCAACTATTACTTTACATAAATTGCATATAGTACTTACTGCTTATCTAGTTTTACTTTTGATTTTTCTATTAAAACTATTGTAACTTTCTCTTTCTCCCTTTGAATAATATATTTTATGTTTGGATTTATTTTGCAAAATGTGAATATTATACTTTCCAGATCTGGATCTCAAGCCTTGGTTTAATATTTTTGGAGTTTAGACATAAGGATAGTATTTTATATGGTTCATGAGAGAAGTTGATACCAAAAGCGAATTAATTTAATGGAGATAGGAAGAGCCTTAAATTGTATTTTGTTGTAAATTGGATATGTCATTGCTGTTTTTTGTTAAGCTACAAATTGACTAAGTTTAAGGTGTTAGATAATGGGTCGTCAATGTATCTCAAGCTTGTTTGGGCTATAGTCCTAATACTCTACCTTATGGGCAGCCTTTTTTAGGCTCAATAAATTAGGGGAATAAATATGCGGCGAGTTTCAAACTCGTGACCTTCCATTCAACATGAATTTTGTACCAAATTAAGATGCCAATTGACCTAAAAACTAAAGAAGTTAGGTAATAAGCCAACAATGTACGTCAACCTTATTTGGCCTTTATACCTGACACTGATCATTTTTAGATTTTTTGTTGTGTCTAATATGCTATACTTGTTGTTCTAAATGACATCGGTTTATCAAATTGATGGGGGTGCCTTATTGAACCCATTGCCTTGCATGAGTCACTACGTAGGTTGAAACTCTGTGTCACCTCATGTTGTCTGACCATTTTGATGACATGGATTTTCTTTTTGTTTATGGGATACACCTTCCATCCTCATTGTTGATCATTGGTGCTTGTCTAAGAACTCTTAACAATGTTTGACCTGATTGTCATTATGTTTTCATTATTAGAGCTCCCACACACGTTATTCTCTCTGCTCAAAAGTTGTTTTACTAATTGTTTTTGTTCAGTTTTCGTTTCTGGAGGGCTTCCTTTATTTTTTTATCTATATAATGAGCTGTAACCTTCAATTTTGTATGATTCTGTAGGCAAAAAACCGCTAGCAAAGCCCACGGTGATGGTGCGAAGAAAATGCGTCCACGCGCTAGGGCAATGCCTGGACCAGAAGCCAATGCTGAGCTTCAATCTAATCTTGATGTATGTCTCTCATTTTCTACTTCTATATGCTAATAGTTTTTTCTTCTTTTTCTGGATTCAATGATTATAGTTTGCAGTTTTGCTGAATCTGTAGTCAGACTGTAGCTTTCTTTTCAAAGAAAAAACAAATTTAAAATGATTAAGCAATCTGTACCAAGTATTATATTGAGAGCTTTTGTTTCTTTTTTATGTTTGCAATCACCCGAGTCCTTGCAACCAGAGTTCGATTGTTTGAATTTGTTTTCCGTGTTTCTTTCTGAAACAGCGAAGACGCCTAATCTCCCATGCAAATGCAAAGAGTAAGAGTGAAAAGTTTCCTCCACCTCACCAGGACGGAGCAGTTGGCTTCCCCTTGGGTGCTTCACAACACATTGATCCTGCTTTTGTCCCTGGTGATGTGCCATTCAGTTCTACATCATTTACATCTTCAAAAGATCATGCCCAGACCTGGTCTGGTCCAATAGGCGACCCTGCTGCCATTGGAGCTCTAAGGCGAAAGAAGAACACTTATGGTGATGCTCGAGAACCGAAAAAACCAGCAGCAGTTAACCCAAGGGACAGAAGTGCGAAGGTGAGGGTGGTTAAAGGATAGGAATTATTGCTTGAACTTCATGTCAAGTGAAATTAATCGTGTGGATATGCTGACAAACATTTCCACCAGAATCAATCTCTGTGCTTCACGAGTGAAGTGCTTTAAATCCCCCATGAATGCATTTCAAAAAATGTATTCAGAGGTAAAATCTGTTCTTCTTTTTCCTTTCCCCCTTTCCCCAAAATATAATTTTTTTTTTTAACCTGGTTCTATTGATTGTGTATATTTTGAATCTTTCCTTAAAAAAAAAAAAAACACAAAAGAAAATGAATTCCTTGTGGTGAAAACTGAGTACTGTTTAGTGAAATTCTAATAAATGTTTGAGAGTTAAATTCGTTTGTTCAATATTTCTTACCAGAATTGTAACATTATGAATGGTTTAGGGTACACTCAAATTTTGGTGTGTAAGTGTTTGTTTTGGGTCCATCTATTGCTTGTATTTGTGTGGTAATTTGTAATGGAGTAGAAGCAGGAGTTTGCTACCACACTAGTGGGAGCATTTTCATGGGTTGGCTGACAAGAGAGAGAGAGAGAGAGAGAGAGAGAGAGAGAGAGAGAGAGAGATTAAAGGCCATGTTTGTTTTAATATGGTTTTTTTAAGAATTTTTTGGAACCTAATGCACCCAAAGGAAGTTAAAAGATAGAGAGGGATTTAAGAATAGAGTTGGAGTCTTGTTTGAAATGGAGTTGTTGATTAATAGTGGTGGTTGGGAGAGTTTAGGTCAAAACTTTAGACAGGGTTGTAAGGTGAAGACAAGGTGGGGGTGCTCATAATGAGTTTTTTTTTTTTTTTTTTTTTTTTTTTATAAAAAAAATTAACTTATGTTTAATGACATTAATGCACCATCTCAAAAAAGTAACCATTTTTTGAAAGGCTCTTGATTTTTGGAGGTTATGCATGAAGGAGAAAATAATCCTCAAAACATGCATACAAATAATAAAAATTCAAAATTATCCTCTAACCTTTCTCTCATCTTGCCATCAATTATTACAATTTTTTTTCTTTGACAGTACGAGTTAAAGAGCTCATCATTATTATTATTTATTTAAAAAAAAAATTTAACACGTGACAATTAATCATATCATATGATTTTTCTCTTTTTCTCTTTCTCTTTCTTCATATTATCTCTATCTTCTTTTTGTGTTTTTTTAAATGTGTTGGTTTTATGAAATTTTTTAAATTTTAAATTTTTTATGCTTCATCTTTTTATATTTATTGATTTTAATTATTATGTACAGTTAAAACATAAAATAATAATACACAATAAATGATTAATATAAAAATAAATATATGATAAATAAATTTAGAGATTTTGGAAATAAGATTTTTTATATTCTTATTAAATAAAATATTTATTTATTTTATAAATTTTACTATATTGTCATATTATTTTACTGTTTATATTTTTAAAATTTTAAATTTTTATGTGAAAATCATAATTGAAAATTATGATTTTAACTTTTTTTAAAGTTCATAAAAGGGTTGACATCCACTAAGCTAATTTTGTCAAAAAAAAAAAATATTGTTTATCACTTAAAAAAACAATTACTATAAAAAAAATGTTCTTCCTTAAAAAATAAATTAATTAATTAATAGGGATAGAATATTAATGCTGAGAGGAATGACAGTTGTAACCTGAAAAGTAAAAACAGATCTTATACCCATGACCATTTTTGTATAATAGGCTACATCCCATCCTCTCTCTCTCTCTCTCTCTCTTAGTTGGTTGCCATTTGGCAATACCCATACTCGATGAAGCCTTTAACTTCCCCTTCTTTTCAAATATTTTTTTTATTAACTCTTAAGATTAATGTCATTTTAATATCACAATAACTCCATTCAAAATTTTTGTGAAGTAGATTTTAAAACGCTTCAAATGTTAATATCGATATTAAAATGTATTATAGACACAGTTAACAAATGTTTTCGAAGAAAAATAAGAAAAGTAAGAAGTTTTTTAAAAATTTTAAAAATTGAAAATTTACTTATAATGTTTTTTCGAAAAATATTAAAGAAGTGATTATTCTAAAATTATTTTGAGAAAAAAAATTTTTTTATATAAATTATTTTATGTTTAGAAATTTTTTTACAAATAGTATAAATGCTTTTTGTCCCATATCTAATGGGTTTTCAACTTTTTATGATTTTAAAAAAATTTTATATGATATTAGTAACCTTTTCCCAATATGATGTGAGATATGACGTACTATCAATATAAAATATAATAGATATAAAATAAGTTTTATTGTTCTATACCTTATTAATTATTCCATGATTTTGTATTTAAGGTTTATTATTAGAATTATTTGATTAAAAAAATAAAATAATATTATATTTATAAATTTAACCCTTCATATTTTTTAGGGATAATTGTCTTTTGACCCAGTTGAGCCCAAAAATTAAGATTTAGTCCATAAAAGTTGCATAATTGATGAGAAATATATAAAATATGAAAAGATCAATATACCATTCAAAACTATTTTCTATCATAATGTTTGAGAAAATTTTTATCTTAATTTTATTTAATAATTATTCTGAAAATTTATTTTAGAAAACTATTTTTAAAAAATATATATTATAAAAATATATCATTTTAAAAAATAAATTTGATATATTTTTAGTTATTTTTTATATACACAATTTTAAAAATATATATTTTCCAAGATGTTTGATTTTTAAATAATAATAATTTATTTTATTTTTTTTGGAAAATGGTGTATTTTTTTCCAAATCACTAAATTATATTAAATTTTTATTGTAGTTTGAAAAATGAATAAAATTTAAATTAATGTTTTTCTACTCTCTTTTTTTTCATAGTCAATAAAGGTTATTTTTGGAAAGATAAAAACTTCATATCCTTGTTCTCAATTTTCCCACTTCCTCTAGGTTTTGGGCTTAAATAATGAACTTATATGGACCAAAGCTTAATTTTTGGACCCAACTAGGTCCAAAACACAATTGTCCCTATTTTTTAACCTAAAAATGACCTGGCAAAATATCTTAATTTTTTCCCTAAATTTGTAAATTGAACTCTTGACGACCATCAAAATACCTTAATTTTTGTTATTGTAAAAATAAGATTGACTTTTAAAATTAATATGATAACTAAAATATTAAAAGGTATTTATACATAAAATGAGTTCTTAAAGATTGAAGGGTTGAATTTACAAATTTACAATGATTTCATCATTTTTTTCATCAAATAATTTTTACCATGTGTTTAATAATGTTTTTATTCAAAGTATTTTTAATAGAAATATTTTCCTTAAAAGTGTTTCTAGAAAAATAACTTATAAAGAGTGTACTTGATAGTGATTTTACAAAACGATTTTATAAAACGTTTCTATCATTTTTACTTAAATGATACAAATTTTAAAGTATTAAAAAATTTAAAAACATTTCATAAAATTACTATCAAATAGACTTTATGTGTTTTTCTAAAAAACACTTTAAATGATTGTTCAACACTATAAATGATTTTTAAAAATATTTTTTAGATATTTTAAAAAGTGCATATGAGAGTGATTTTAAAAAATGTTTTAAGCATTTTTAATACTATAATTTTTATAATTTCAGGTATTAGAAAAATTAAAAGTGTTTTTAAAACTAGTTCTAATCGGTATAATTATTTTATATGCTTTATTTCAACATACACAAGGACCAGTGGTACCATATGTTGAATTCCAACCCATATTTCAACATGCATTGAAGAAAAATGATGGGATCATAAGTTGGTTATGGTATGGAATCAACATGGTGGAGGGGATTTTGAGTGGCTTTGGACCCAAGTTTCAAAATTGATTTTTTTATTAACACCTTGGCAATGCCACCTCTTGGGTTCTGGTGGTGGCAAGTAAGAAGGGATTTTAATCAACATATAGAAAGCCCCCATCTTTTTCTTTGCCTTCCTCTTTACTCTATTCCTCTTCTCCCCCCACGCCCCCACCTCTCCGCTCTCACTCTCCATCTCTCATCTCACCCCCTAACGGCCCTTTTTGTCTCTCTACATCTTTCTTTTCGCGGATTTTTATTGTCTATATTGGGTTTTAAGCATATCTGCTGCTTAAGCCTCTCAATCCTCTGTGTGCAACCCACAAGGGAAAAACCTTGGTAAAACCCAGACTGCGATGGAGGAGAATAGCACAGCAAGTAATGTGGCTCGAGCCATTGTGGCTGCCCTTGACTGGAGCTCCTCCCCCGATGCCAGAAAAGCCGCTGTTTCTTACTTAGAATCTGTACTCACCAACCTTCTCTCTGCTACTCTTTCTTCTCAATTTTATGTCAAAGATTTGAACTTCATTGCTTTTGTATATGTTGCTGTGTGTATCAGACTCCATCAATCTTGGTATTAATGTCACTTTCATTTCGGAATTTTTACAAATAGATTGTTGAAATTTGATTGCAAAGTATGGGTGATATATCTGAATCTGAGGTTTTTTGTTATTCTTTATCTTAATGTTTGCCACTCTGGATTTCTGATTGATTGAAGGAATGTAGAAACTTGATCATAGGATTTGGGTCTTCTGTAGTAACAAGTGGGAAAAAAGGGCTGAAATTTATCGGTTGGGTTTTGGATTGGTGTAGGGTTTTTGATCTAAATGATGTGAAGTTTGAGGACAATGAATGATTCAATCAATTTCTGGAGATGGGTTTAGATCGAATTGGCTTCTGGAGTTGAAAATTATTGGCAGCTGTATCCATTAATGAATTTGTTTTTTTCATTTAGTATATGGAAGATCCATGGTGAAGAATTTGACCATTTTTTATACTTTGGGGCTGGTCATAATTATGTTCCGGGGATGCTGCCAAGCACTTGGCAATTAGGATTTCTTTCCACCCCTCATTTACAAGTTTGAAGTGTACTATCTGCTTTGGGCTTTATACTGAGTTGGAAAATAGTGAAACGTGTGATCTTCATGGAGTATGGCCCTTCTTGTTAGAAAAATGATTTATTTCCTGAATGGCTTCTCTGATTTGCTTCACCATGCCATATAATGTGCAAAAGCCGCAGCATTTACAAGATATGTTTGGAGAAGCAAATCAGAGAAGCTGTTCTCATTGGTTGCATTTCTCTTTCAGTTATGTTTATGATGGTGCTATTGTGGGTCCACCCATTTGATCAACTGCCCAAAAAACAACACGACTAAATGGTTAAGAGGAAATATATATAGGAAATATTTTTATTTTTTCGATGCCAATATTAGGCAGTAGCATTTGGTGATTTAAATGTGATATAACTTTGTAATGTCTTAGACCTGTTAGCTTCTAATCTTAAAATTTTCTTTGTTCGAGTTTTGGTCAACTTGAAGTTTTCGTGATAACTGTGACTATGACATCGTCATGTCAAAGAAAAGTACTATGAAACTTTTTTAATCTAATGTGATCAACCTTTTAAGATTATAATATTAGGTTAATATTTTTCTTTTTGCTTTTATTACTTCCTAAGGCACGAAAAAAGTAGGATATTTTTTTTGTCAGTAGTAAAATCCACTAAAAGATGTCAATATAGCATGACACCAATGTAAAGTTGAAGTACAAATAGAAAATTCCTATTATCTGCTTTCACTTCTGATTTAGGTGACATTTACCTTCTGTTTTCTGTTTTTGCAGATAAAAGCAGGGGATATACGTGTCTTGGCAAGTACTTCCTTCCTTTTAGTCAAGAAGGATTGGTCTTCTGAGATTCGGTTACATGCGTTCAAAATGTTACAGGTTCATGCCCATATTCTTTTCTCCTTTCCTATTTGGGTTTCTTTTTTCTGGATATATCTGGTGACTGTTGGAGGTGGTTTATTATGAAGTTAAATTAGGTGAATGCTAGCTAGAGGAGGAAAATTCCATTGTTTAATGGGTCATTCCTGAAATATCTGTGGGAAAAAAAAAGATGCTTAGTCAATTTCAGGAAGGAAGTTTCTACCAACCCTTGTGGTTGCAAATTGATGTTGGTTTGATCCTAAGTTCAGCCATCTATGAAGTAACCTCATTTTTGGTTGCTTATATATATATATGTACACATATTTATATTACTGTGGATCATGATCTCAATACATGATTTAGTTTTTTAAAAGCATATCCAATCACCGAATCATTCATATGGCTGCAAAATGGAAACTGGCTGCAGATCCTTGCCGTGAATGCAAAATAAGAGTCATCTTTTAAGTAAAATAAACATGTTCCAGTAAACAGGCACTTGGATTTTCATTAGTTTATACTGACAAAACAATATATCTGTATGTAATCCACATTCTTAACATGTTTGCATTCGGCATGCAAATGTTTCTCTTCAAGCTTCAAAAAACCTAGACCCATTTTTGCTCCAGTGGCTTTCCAGTGAAGCAAGGACTGAATGGCAGCAACCTTGTCACCTTTGTGCATATGGTGGTTCTCCCAGCCACCTTCTTCTCTAACTTTAGTTCATTTTTGAATATGTCTACATAAGCTTCAATGATCCTAACTGCAGCCAGTTTGTTCTCCTTCATTCTTATTGTATTCCCATCAACAGATACTGAAATGGGTGCCATGGCCCCTTGATGCAGGGGGAATCAAATTGGCAATCTAAGATTAGTGAGCTTATGGAGGGTTTTATTTTGTGGTGCAAGTCCTTTGAGTTCAGTGTCCAATCACTTCCTTCATTTGCTACCTAATAATGTAGGAGTTGAAAGGGGACTTGGGAAATAAAGAAACTAGTAAACTCAAGGTTAGGGCTGCAAAATGAAGGATTTAATTGGGTATGTGTGGGCATGCTGAGATCTGATTAAGAAGAAACTAAAGGAGAGCAGTAAGGAAGAAGAATGAAGAACATAAACCAACTAGAATCACGCTATTAGAATCTAGATATCACCATCTAGAGAAGGCATCACACCTTGTACTTCTGTGAGCTGCTTACAAAAGTTAGAGGATTTGTATTCTCATTTATCTTCATTGTTTCCTTCTCAAATTCATGAAAAAGATATTTTATAAGTATGAACTAAAATTCTTTAGAATTATCTTGGAAAATTAAAAATTTTGACAACTTTAATTCTTCTATATATTTCATTAATTTACCCTTTAGACTGAAATTAAAGACTCTTCTAGATACTTTATTACTTTATTGATTGTCTCTTCTACATACTTTATTACTAATATTTTACTGATGGAAGACTAGTAAAGCAAATAGTATGACTCAAGATAAAACCAATTTTCCCGGTGCAATCTCCATGGGGTTTGTTCTTTCTCATCCCCTACATTACTTGTTTTTCCCCATTATAGACCCAAAAGTCTAATGCAATCTCAAACTTGATGTAATTTCCAATTGTGTCATAGTCTTTGGTTGGATCTCTCCTATGCTGTTTTTTGAAAGTATCCCTCATCCTTCATTCTGTATTTCCATTTTTTTAATTTTTAATTTTTAATTTTTTTAGGTGTATCTTTTATTCCTCAAGGAAAGTGGAAAAAGAAAAAATGCCTCCCTCCCTCCTTCCCCCCTTCTATTAATTGACCTTTTAGTAGGTAATCACAATAACACAATTAAATAAATGCATTGCCACTTGTATTGTGCATTCTTAGCTTTATGCCATGGTAGGTTGTGCTATTATAGAATTTGAATCTTCAAGAGAATTAGGGATTTCTTTTTCTGGTTATCTAACATATATAGATATTAGATAGGCAATGCAACTTCATGAAATATACATGATTTTTCATTATTATCTTTCCATTTTTTGAAGAATATGAAAATGAAACAGATGTGGCCATGTAGTAATATTTTGAGGGTGTGTACTTTGTGCGCCTTTTCCAAGTGCTTTTATCATATATGCTTATTTTACCTATTAAAAAAGGTAATATTTGAGGGCCTTGTTTCTTATAGAAAAGGAAGATGAATATGAACATAGTATAAATAGGTTTATAAAAATACTTGGCACTTCTTTAAAGTGTTTTAATCTGCCAGCTACTTGAGGCTTGCTCAAGTGGCAATGGGTTGGGTGGTGTCAACTTGACTACGTAGATGTGGAACCAAGGCTTTGTGTGGTGGCACCTTGCAATCGTGAGTGTTTATGGCATGCTAGGCAAAGTGACAAACAAGGATGCTTGCGAAGTTGTGTAGCATGGCAGTACAAGGGGATGAGTATTATGGGTACTAGGTGGTGGCTTGGTGGTGACTTAGGGTGGTGGCACGTGGGCATGCACAAGTAAGGCACCATGTGGGTGACTCGACTCAACAAAAATTTGTGTAAGATTTCATTGGGCTGAAATTTTTCCTTAAAAGGACATGCTTTAAGAAAAAGTTTCCAAGTAGAGAAATATTTTTTCAGATTTTCTTTAATTATATTAAAATCCATTATGCTTTTAGAAGTACTTATGATGTCTTCTCCTGTCAAAGTTTGAAAAGCTCCTTAAGAGAGAAAGCGAGGGGTTGACCCTCTCTAAGGATGGTGATAGAATGTGGGTGGCAACGACTATGCCACAACAAGGGCACGATATGAAGCCTTGAACATGAGTAAGGTGTGATGGTGAGCTTTGCTAGCATGCACACATGGGTACAATGCTATGAGTGTGGTGCAACCCATGGGCGCAATGCTATGGGGTACAATTGTGGGACACGACATGAGCCATGCATGCCTCAGATGGAAGGAATCAACAAGGTTGGCACACATGAGCTAACAATACAATGAATGTAGGCTTTGGACTAAAAAGAGAGCTTAGCACACAATTGCAGCCTTGCAGCAGGCATGTAGGCCAAGTGGGGGCTTGCTATACATGGGGCTGCTTATACATACATCTGTGGGCTGAGTGGCACATGTGGGCTCAACATGATGCAACACTTGGCATTGGTGAGAGACTAAGAGCATGACACTTGGATGCATATGGGTATGACACCTTGGCAATGGGGAAACCCGAGCAAGGGCCTATTAGTACATCAAGGAGATGGCACTTGGCAAGGGATGCTACAAGGCTCTTGACATGGGACACATGGCGGGCTGAGATGCTTGCTAAACATATGACACAAACCAAGTAAATCTCTGCAAGGATAGGGCAAGTGGCATGTAATGGTGCAATAGGACCTATAATGGTGACATGACCAAGAGAGTGGATTGTTAGGCATGGTATAAGTGGCATGAGTAGAAACAAGCAATGGTAACTGGTATGACAAGTGGCATGAGTAGAAGTAAGCAAGGCAACTACTGGACATATGGTAATGGCTGAAGCCATGAGAGGAAGCACTACTCAGATGTGGGTGGGGTTTATAGATTGATTCCTAAAGCGTGGGTGGGGTTTGGTGATTATATATAGTGTGCCTTGTTGGACCTTCTTTGCATCAACTCACCTAGGACAAGTTGTGGACTTCTGGTTAGAGAATGCCTTGGCCTTTTTTCTTGTACTTAAAAGTTAGTACAAGTTGGAGGTTTTTCCTTGTAAGTTGTGTCTTGTATGCTCTTAAATTTTGCATCTCGTGGGTTTTTGAAAAGGGTTGCTTTGAGGGCTTTTAAGCATCACATGACACAAAAAATTTGGGGGTAAGTTTCGTGCTTGTGATCAATGGGGATGTGGGAGTTTCAATGAAAAAATAGTTACTTAATAGGGAAAAAAAAAAAAGAAGCTCCCATTAGGTCACTTATCCTATATAAAATTATTAGAGATACCTCATTGCTCAAACATGAAAAGATAATTACTAATTATAGTTTGTATCATGTCCAGTGCAATAAGAAATTGTGGAAAATATCTTTGATTGCCTTGTAAAACTTCTAGAACTGCTAGACTATTTTGCTTTTTAATAGTTGTCAACTTGGTCTTATTGCATGAAGTTTTGTTGTCCAATTTAAACATGGTATGCTGAAAATTTGCTTCTCTAGAAGGTAAAGTGCCTTTATAATTAAGGGCTATTACCATCAAAATCAATTAGGAAACATTTTGAAGTTTTTAAACAGTGGGTTCGAATGTGTGTGTGTGTGTTTTTTTGTATATCACATGTTCTCTTAATGTTAAAAATCCATTTTTGACATGGCCCCTTGGTGGGTAGCCACTGGTGTAACCTCTAGTAAAGACCCAAAGGCTCCAAGTTTTAGCCTCGTTGGGATTTAAGTGGTGCAAGGTAAATGGCCACGTCCATATCACTAAGGGTTTGCATTTGGATAAGTGTCTTGCTATAAGAGTGGATTCCTTGTTATTCGAGAAATAAAAAAAATAAAAAAATCAATTAATTTTATATTGTTAGGTTTATGTGCTAATCAAACTAAGATAATCCCCCAAGAAGGGGGAAAAAAGGGGGTGGAGGGATAACCACTTCTTACACATTTTACAATTATGAGTGCAAGGAAAAATATAAATAATGAAAGAACAATTTGCTTATAAAGTAAATAAAGAAGGAATAGAGAGATGCAAACTCAATATTTTTTTTAGTGTTTTGGCACAACCTGATCTACATCCACACTTCTCAAGCTTCAACCGCATTGAGTGTTCCATTAATCCAAGGCTTTTAAAGCTAAAACCTTCAAACTCTTTACTCTTGGATTATGGTTTCAAGGGATTCTTACAACAATATTTTTAAAACAAAGTGTCCAAATTTTCACAATTAGATTATGGTTCCAATAGACCCTTTTAAGAGATCCCAACACTCTTGTGAAGTAGTTGACAATGTGCATGGAGAAGAGCAAAGGAGGGGGCTTTAAGTATTAGGCGTCTTTCTTTGTTGAATAAGACGCTCTTTTATGGAAATGGAATTAATGGTATGCTATTGAAAGAGGAGCCTTTTGGAATCAAGTCATTACTGGAAAATATGGGGAGGAAGAGGGAGGATGGTGGTCCCGCGAAGTCAAAGGTGGGTATGGCGTCGGGCTTTGAAAATATTTGAGGAAGGAGTGGAATAACTTCATTTGTGGTTCTTCTTTTGTGTTGGGTAATAGGAGAAGGGTGAAGTTTTGAAAGGATAAATGGTGCAGGAATGAACTGTTTTGTGTTTCTTCCCTTCTTTATGCCTTAGCTGTTTCAAAAGAGGTATAGGTTGCGGATCTATGGGTTTAGATAGGGGAAAGAGGTCATTGAAACCTTATTTCTCTAGACCTTTAAATTGGGAAGTAGACAATGCAAAGGATTTATTTTTAAGATTGCAAGGAGAGTTGGTTGATAGTGTGGGGTAAGACAAAGTGGTGTTGATGAACTTGAGCAACAAGTTCTCTATTAAGTATTTATATGTCACATTGGAACCAAGGGTATTGATTTTCTTTTCAAAGAGTGTAATATGAAATTCTTGGGTGCCTTCTAAAGTTAATTTTTTTTTTGCATGGGACGCTCGTTTGGGAAAGGTTTTGACTATAGATCAACTTCAGAAAAGAGAGTTATCTTTGGTCAATAGATGCTTTTTTTGTATAGATGAGGAAGAATCCACAAATCACATCCTCCTCCATTGTTCCAAGGTCAAGGTCCTTTGGCAATTGTTATAAGCTCTTTTCAATATCTAATGGGTGCAAGTTGCTACCTTTAAGGAGGCTCTCCTAGGGTGGCATGGTCCCTTTGTGGGTAAAAGACATAAGAAGGTTTGGAAAACAACTCCTTTGTGTATTTTTTGTACTAGATGGAAGGAAATGAATCTGGGTCCTAGGTGTCTATAGATATGGGCCCTATTTTTCTTGTTAGCTTTATTGATTGACTAGGTTCTAGGTGAGGGCAAATGATGTTTTTTGTTTCTTTCCCTCTCCCACTTGGGTGAGCCGTTGGGTGGCCGGTGTATACTTTCTGTATACTTTGGGATGCTATTTTGACGTTGCCTTTTTTTATTTTTTATTTATATACTCTCTTACCTATCAAAACAAAAAGGAAAAATGAATCAAAGGTCATTTGATAATGAGGAGCATTCAAATCAATATTTGAAGAACTCCTTTCTTAGAAATTTGTTTACACGGGTGAAGATGTATACAGAGATAGGTTCTCTGTCTTTATTCAATTTTATAGAGTGGTTGGGTTCTTGTTAAGAGAGGGTATTTTTTTTGTTCTCTCTCTTGTTCGTTAGCTTTTAAGTGTTATTTGTACGTGTTTTGTGTACTTTGGTATGTTCTTTTGGTGCATTTCAATAAATATGCATTCTTTGCTTATAAAAAAAGAAAGGATCCCAACACTCTTGAACTCCTTAAGCGATCCCACACTCTGGGCAAGCCTCACGAGGAATGAAAAGGAAGAAGATCCTAGTTTACAATTTTGGCTTAAATGGATATAACAACTTGGATTGAAGTGCACTAAGATGAAAATGCAAGTTTAAAAACAAAATTGCATTCAAAAATCTTTTTTTTAAGGCTCAAATAATTTCCAACATAGATTTTTAATTCTCTCACATATCATACATGAAGCATGAAGCCTTTAAAAACCAGTTGTTAAACACAGTTTGGGGTCGACTAGTTGACCTTTATATTGAATTGGCTACTAGAATTTTGGAATTAATGCACTGGTAGGTGACCATTAAGCCCCAAAAGCTTGTTCGGCGAAGCAACCGGTTCAATTGAGGTTCATTAGGCCCTAAAAGCTTGTCCTGTTAAGCAATCAATTTGAGTAGTTGGTATTTCCACCTCAACTGGTTGAAACATGATTCTGCTAACCCTAACTGGTTCCCCTGGATACATTATGAAGTTTTGCAAATTTTAAGACCCATTTAAGCAAGGGGAACGACGACTGTTAACTCCTTAACCTTTGAAAAACCTTTTAGAATTTTTTTTTTTTTGATAAATGAGCGCATATATATAAAATTAGGCAAAAAGCCACAAAGCATACAGGGAGTATACATAGTAGCTTACGCCAAAACAAAAGCAAAACTCACCAACCCTTAGGGAGTGGCAAGCCATTCCAAAAAACCTAAAAGCGAAGAGGACTCCTCTCCCATATACACCCTAGCCCAACTCCACAAATTACAAACAAACGAATTTTTTAATTTCTGAATAGCTAGAGATCCCCCCCTAGAGGCTAATCTATTTCTCTCCTTCCAAACCGTCCAAAAAATACACAATGGAATGGAAGTCCAAATCCTTTTCCTCTTTTTCCCCACAAAAGGGCCCCTCCAACTTTCTAACATCTCTTTAACTTTCTCTGGGAACACCCAATTAGCCCCAAACAAGGCCAAGGCAATCTCCCAAAGAGCCTTTACAACTGTACAGTGTAAAAGAATATGATTTACAGATTCCTCTTCACAACCACACAAAAAACACCGGTTTGGAAGCTGCCATCCCCGTCTTTGAAGATTATCCAAAGTTAGGACCTTCTCCCAAGAAGCCTCCCAAGCGAAAAAAGCAACTTTGGTTGGAACCTTGTCCACCCAAATGCTCTTTTTCGGGAAGGTAATGTCATTAGGCCCTGTCAACAACTTGTAGGCATCTCTAATCCGAAAGCGACCGTGTCCCTCTCCTTTCCATATCACAGCGTCCTCTTCACTAGAGATCCTCAAGTCCCTCAACATATGCAACAGCCCTCCCAAGGCGTCCAATTCCCAATCATTGGAGTTTCTTGAGAGTCTTATGTTCCAACCTCCTTGACCTAGGCTCGAGTCCCACATCTCATTTACCGAAGCATACCTGTGAACCGCCAGAGCAAACAACTGGGGAAAAGCTTGGGACAACGCCTCATTACCGCACCACAGATCAGTCCAGAACCTTACCTTAGTCCCCTTGCCCACTTTGAATTCTATATTCTCCCAACACCAAGACGACTCCTTCAGAATATCCCTCCACACCCCCACCCCAAACGTTCCGCGGGCCTCCTTAGTTCTCCACCCAAAGCCCAACTTGCCATACTTCACCCCAATCACCTTCCTCCAGAAGCTATCTTCCTCAAAGGCAAACCGCCAAATCCATTTCCCCAACAGGGCCTTATTTAAGAGATCAATTCTCCGAATGCCTAGACCCCCACTCTCCTTTTGGGTACACACCACCTCCCAATTGATAAGATGGATTTTTCTTTCCGTACTTCCCCCTCCCCAAAGAAAATCCCTCTGAATTTTTTCGAGTCTCTTTACAACTAGCTTAGGCATGCGAAAAAGAGACAATTGATAAATAGGCATGCTAGCCAAGGTACTTTTGATAAGGGTAATCCTCCCGCCCTTTGACAGATATTGTCTTTTCCACAAGGCAAGCCTTCTTCTCAATTTAGCTTCAACCCCATCCCACATAGCCCTAGCCTTGTACTTGGCTCCCAAAGGCAGCCCCAAATAGACAGAAGGGAGGGTCCCCACTTTGCACCCTAACTCCACCGCCAACATCTCAATATCTTCCACCTCCCCAACCGGGATTACTTCACTTTTATCAAGGTTTATTTTAAGACCAGAGGCTGCCTCAAACCACATCAAAATCCAGCTTAGGTGGGTCATGTGACTTTGTCTTGCTTCACAGAAAATGATCGTGTCATCAGCAAATAGTAGATGGGATACATTTATTTCCATTCCCCCTCTCTCTTGAATATTGCAACCTGAGATGAAGCCCCCATCAACAGCCCTTCTTAACATAGCGCTTAGGACTTCCATTCCCAGCACAAAGAGGTAGGGGGAGAGTGGATCTCCTTGGCGTAACCCCCTAGAATTGGGGAAATAACCAGCTGGCACCCCATTCACCAGAACTGAGAAACTTGCCGATGAAATGCACCACCAAATCCATTTCATCCAACGATCCCCAAAGCCCATCTTTCGCATGACCTTCATGAGGAAGCTCCAGTTCATGCTATCATAAGCTTTTTCAATATCCAGCTTACATATCAGCCCTTTCTCTTTACTTTTGAGCCAATGGTCGGTCACCTCATTGGCTATGAGTGATGCATCTAATATCTGTCTACCCTTCACAAAAGCGTTTTGATCCGGCGAAACCACCTTGTCTAACACCCCCTTAATTCTATTGGCTAGCACTTTGGCCAAAAGCTTGTACAAACCCCCAATTAAACTGATGGGTCTGAAATCCCCCAAGTCCTCCGCCCCCCCTTTCTTAGGAATGAGGACTAGGAAGGTAGAGTTAAGGCACTTGGCAAAAGATTTTTCTTCAAAAAATTCCTGGAAGAACTCCACAATTTCCTCTTTCACAAACTCCCAACAGGATTGCCAAAATGCCACTGTGAACCCATCCGGGCCTGGTGCCTTATCACCATTCATCCCCATCAAAGCCGCATGAATCTCTGCCTCAGTGAAAGACTGTTCCAGACCTTCAGCTTCAGCATGGCTTAATCTTTGTAGCTGCAGCCCTTCAATGTCAGCTCTCCAAGACTGTTCCTCTGTCAACAACTGCTTGAAAGCATGCACAACCCCCTCTCTCACCTCCCTCTCCTCCTCCAGCCACCTCCCATTGATTCTGATCTTTTCCATGGAATTATTTCTTCTATGAGCATTAGCCATCCTGTGGAAGAATCCCGTGTTCTTATCGCCTTCCCTCAACCACAATTCCCTAGATAGTTGCCTCCAATGCGTTTCTTCCAAGATCACCCATTTTTTGAAGGCATCCTTAGCCTCT
Source organism: Vitis riparia (assembly GCF_004353265.1). NCBI lineage: Eukaryota > Viridiplantae > Streptophyta > Magnoliopsida > Vitales > Vitaceae > Vitis > Vitis riparia. The sequence continues at coordinate 22,420,723 of NC_048444.1, forward strand.
GTTTTCATCTCTGTCTCTCTTTCAGTTAGAACCCTATCCCTCTCCACCCTATCCCAAAATTCTACTTGTTGCAAGGCTAGGTTTTTGTTAACTTCAACCCTCCCAAACACATCTCTGTTCCAGATTTTTATCTTCTCCTTCAGAGACTTCAATTTTGTGGCCAATCTGAAGCTAGCCCTCCCCCTCCCCCCCGCCTCCTGCCACCAACCCCGAAGGAGCTCCTTAAACCCATCCACTTTGAGCCACATATTCGCAAACCTGAAGGGGGATGGGCCCTTCCTGACCCCTCCACCATTCAGAAGAATGGGGAAATGGTCAGATGTGGGTCTGGGCAGCCTACACTGACTAACCCCACTGAAGCAGTCAATCCAGTCCTGAGACACTAGAAATCGGTCCAGTCTAGCCCAAGCTTGGTTATTCCTCCCCCCACTCCACGAAGCCACCCCCCCTTGCATGGGAATATCCAGAAGCTCTAATTCATCCACTACCTGAGCAAACCTTCTCATGGCACCAGTCAACCTCCCCTGATTGCTCCTTTCCTCAAGGGATAGAGTAACATTGAAGTCTCCCCCTACGCACCAAGGATCATCCCAGATTCCCCTTATAGCCCCAAGCTCCCCCCAAAGGGTCTCCCTATCATCTTTGGTGAATGGACCATACACCCCTGTAAAAGTCCAGACCTTCCCATCTTCTACATTCCTGAGTCTGCACGAGATTGAGAACTGACCCCTTTCCATCTCAATTATTTCCAGAGTCCTTTTATCCCAGCAAATCAGGATCCCTCCTGTAGCTCCCTGAGCGTCCAAAGCACCCCAATCAATGAACCTCCCAGAGCCCAAACTCCTCACCAAACCCTCATTCATGGACTGAATTTTCGTTTCCTGTATGCAGAACAAATCAACTTTCTGTTTTCTAATTATAGCTTTAATCATTTTCCTCTTGGAGCTATCATTAACCCCGCGCACGTTCCAACTCAAGAGCCTTATTTTCATTGGACTTCCAAGATTTGGCACCCTCTTCCTTGCACAGTACACTTTTTCTTCCTCCCTCCCTCATAGTTGATTGAGCATTCTAGTCTTCTCAACTCTCTTTCAAATTTCGATTTCTCCAACATGGCTTTGTTATGAATTCTTTCTCTCCTCTTCCTAATTTTGCCCATAAACTCCAAAATGTCTTTCTCTAGGCCCTCCGTCGAGAAGCCCAGGAATTGACTGAACCTGGCCAAGTCACTATCCTCCCATCTCGCTTCCACCCATCCACTCTCTTCTTGACATAATGGCCGGGCTAGGCACAGCGCCTTACTGTTATCCTCCCTACAATCGTCACTGATCTCTACCAAATCCCACCGCTTCCCTTCATCCTGCTCTGAAATCCCAATTCCATTGCACGGAGTATCCCCCTTGGTTGAATCATCAAGAGCCCCAGAGCGGTCGAAAGACTTCTTCACAGAAGTCCGACCAAAAGGAGAAAGGAAGGAGGAAGAAGGTTCAAAGGCCACCATTCCATAGGAGGAAAGGACATAATCATACCTTGCGTCTTCCTCCAGCAGTGCACAGTCGGTCCTGGAGATCCCCCCCCACTGATTCTCGTTTCCATGGATCCCCCACTGACCATCCTTCACCCAGAAGGAGGAGATAGCCGCGTCTGGGCCCCTTAACGGGCTTTGATTGCACTCCGCATCAGAGAGGCCCTTCTCCGCCTGGGCCTTAGATGAAGAAGATGGGCTTTGAGAAGCCAGCCCAACCCCTTTAAGCAGGCTTGAGGGCGATACCATTTCCATGGGCTTCCCAGGCCCGGATTTAACTAGCCCAGACGAGTTTGTTTCAGGGGACGGGTCCTTAGACCACCCAGTTAGCCTTGCTTGGCCCAATAAATCCAGCCCACCCAAAGCAGGAGACTTATCTGAAGGCCCATCTTCGCTCCGAGAGGGATTCGAATTTTGGCCCGGTCTGCTGCACTGACCACGCGTCCCATCAACAGTCAGCAGGACGTCCTCGAGCCTCGGGCCCTCCATCACCCCCGTCACGCGCACCCTCGCGCGTGCACCCTCATCACCCCCTACCTCCGTTCCCATCGCGACGACCTTCCCTTTCATTTCAGTCGCCGGAACCTTCATGACTGGCCTGGTTTCCCACCATAGGGTTATCAAAAAACAAGTCCCTTCAACCCAAACCTCCACCTCATTAGGACGAAACTCACCGTTCCGCTTCACCAGGAGACGTGCCCACTGTAACTCTTCCATTTTTTCCGTTTGATTATCCATCGCAAGAAATCCCCCACACGCATCCCCAATCCTCCTCAGAATACCTTGCTCCCACAAGGAAACGGGTAGGCCTACTACCCTCACCCATGCTTCACTACACCTATTCCCTTCCCTCAGGCATCCTGTCTCCGGCCTCCACTTCTCTAAGCGGAGGATTAGCCCCCCGACTGACACACTTCCGCTCTTTGCAGCTTGCTCTGCCTCTGCCGAGAGCTCAAACTCCATTAAAACCTTACCTTTCTCCATTTTTGCAAGCCCTAAATTTCCTTTAAGCCTCCAGATTCTCGCTAATTGAGTTCCCCACCCTCTGAGCTCATCCCCCTTTCCTGCATTAGGGTTCCAAGACCCGACAATGCAATGTTCAAGTTTAGACAGATTCCGACCCACTTCCTCCTTGGATACCTCTACCCTTGCTACTGATCGTTCCTTTCCACTCGCCATTTTAATCGCTTCCGCATATGTCTTCGTCAAAAATGGCTTCGACCGTGGCTCGTCTTCCTTATGATTCTTAATGCCTCCTTCTACACAGCCCAATCTCCGTAGTAATTCCACCATTGAAGCCCAGCCACCCTTTGTTCCTCTGCCTTTGGGAATAAAGACGCTAAATCTCTTTCTCTCCAGGTCCGCGACCCCCAGCCGGAGAAAGCATTTAGATGCTTGGATGAATTAAGGTGTTTTAAAATGCAATGCAGCATGAACCTAGTGTACCAACAATTTTACAAAGAGATCCTAATTATAAGCTTGATAAACTTTCTCTTTGAAAATTCTTCTTTTTTTGATTTCCTTTTTGCGTGATGACTTCTTGATTGCCTCTTTGGAAATCTTCTTCTTAACATACTCAAATATAAAATGAAAGATCCAAACTTTATTTTGTAATCATCAAAACCAAGATAAATCAAACCTTGGCATAGATAAGTTTCCTTTTAGGTTTCTCACTTATCCTCAAATTGTTTCCTCAGTCTAAAGTATTATGATGACTTAGCATATTATAGTTGAATTTTGGAGACAAGGAATATCTTGGTTTTATTTTAAGACTATATAGTTGATGTTAATAAATGTCCAATTTTAGAAATCTTCAGATCAGGATAGGTTTGTTCTTTTCCTTCTCCTTGTTAGCAGTCAAACAGAGAAGTTCCAATATTTGAACTCTATACGTGTGATAATCTTCATATATGAGTGTGTAAAGCTCGTGGTTATCAGAAGTCCCATCACTTTTATTTGCTTCTGCAGCATTTGGTTCGGTTGCGATGGGAGGAATTAAACTCCACTGAAAGAAGAAACTTTGCAAATCTTGCTGTTGATTTGATGTCAGAGATTGCAAATCCTTGTGAAGAGTGGGCTTTAAAAAGTCAGACAGCTGCTCTTGTTGCTGAGGTTTTCTCTATATTGCTCAACTGTTGTTCAAGTAATTGTTGTTGACTACTTGATTGATGACTCTTTTATGGTTGTACTAATCAATTGTTTTACTCACTCTACAGATAGTTAGGAGAGAAGGCCTTAGTCTTTGGCAAGAGCTGCTACCATCCCTAGTTTCCCTATCCAACAATGGTCCTATACAAGTATTTTCCATTTTTTATCTCTTGTTGCAGTTACATTTTTCTTCATTGTATTATTCAGATGGTTAGGTTGATTTTGCCATTATTGTAGGCTGAGTTGGTTGCAATGATGCTAAGGTGGCTTCCTGAAGATATCACAGTTCATAATGAAGATTTAGAAGGTATGTAATGTACTGCTTTGCTTGTTTGCACAGACACTGACACTTCAACTTAAAAAATTGGAAATCAGTTGCAACAATGGAATGCACTTAATATTCGGAATTCATACAAAATCTTAAAATCCAAAAGGATGATCAATGGGCTTTTGTTACTACTGTTTCCATGTTGCTGCTTGTCTTTCTTACCCAGGTTTTGAATGTAATACTCAGGTGATAGGCGAAGGCTATTGTTGCGTGGGCTTACCCAGTCTTTGTCTGAAATTTTGCCAATGTTGTATACTGTAAGTTATGACTCTTACTTTTACAGGAAGTCATACTTTTGCAGTTTTTTGATGCCTTAGTTCATGGTACAGTTCCTAGAAAGACACTTTGGAGCGGCATTGAATGAAGTGGGTAGGCAACAATTGGATGCTGCAAAACAGCATGCTGCAACAGTCACAGCTACTTTAAATGCTGTTAATGCATATGCTGAATGGGCTCCTTTATCTGATCTTGCAAAATATGGCATTATTCATGGGTATGATTTTTCCTTTGCATTTTTATTGAGTTTAATGTGAAAGTTTGGGTATAGGAAGGTTTACTTATCTCTCTTTCTCTCTCTCTCTCTATAGGTGTGGTTTCTTACTTTCTTCTCCTGACTTCCGTCTTCATGCCTGTGAGTTTTTCAAACTTGTCTCTTCAAGGTATGCGGTATATTCTCTTGTTAATGACCTACCCTCTGTATCTTGGGAGTTGTCCTCATAATGTCCACTTATTGACTAATGCATCATTCTGAATTGTTACATGCAGGAAGAGACCTGTTGATTCCTCTTCTTCTGAATTTGATTCTGCAATGAGTAATATCTTTCAGATCCTGATGAATGTCTCTAGAGATTTCTTATATAAGTCTACTTCCAGTGGTGTGGTTATTGATGAAAGTGAATTTGAGTTTGCGGAATATATATGTGAGAGTATGGTGTCTCTAGGTTCTTCGAACTTGCAATGTATCACTGGGGACAGCACTATTCTTTCTCATTATCTTCAACAGGTAATACATCTGTCTAGCTTGCATCCTTTTATTGTTGATGCTTTAATTGTGGAGTGGCACTATATGAGAGTTCCAAACAAAATTGAAGGAAATGTTACATTATAAATTGGGTTGTTTCTGGCCAACCTTTTCTTTCCATCCTAATCTGAAGAGATATGTTATTTCTGTTGTTCCTAAGGAATTCTGTGATTTTGACAGGGGAGTTGTTGATATAATGCCTATACCTTTTTATATGGTTCATAAACCCAGTTTCTTAGATTAGAATTAGCAAAATTCTGGTCTGCGAGTATATGAAACATCCTATATGCACCAAATTCAGAATAAGTAAGCCATCTATAACCATATATGTGAGAAGTATGTAATTGTGACATCTCTCTCTCCCCACCCCTCCACCCCTCCCATTTCCCACACAGACAGATTTACTCTTTTGCTCTCGCTCACTAACTCTTATTTTCTAGATGTTTGGTTGTTGTGCTAGCCTTTGTTCATGATCATGTTAATAAAATAATTTGGAAGATTTCTTCATTCACATAATATTCTCTCATTCAGTATCGCTTATTTTCTAGATATTTGACTACGTGCTAGAATTTGTTCATGATCATGTTAACCAAAGTAATCTGTAAGATTTCTCATTTGTATAGTACCACAAGCCTCTGCTCATGATCATGTTAACAAAAGGAATTTGGAAGATTTGTCATTCATATAAAGCACAAGCCTATTAAATTCTAAGTCAATCTTGTTTGTTTTGTATTCCTAGCTACTTCCTTTCTATGTTCAAGATTCCATCAACAATCGTGATTAAAATTGAAAAAATGCAAAGAGATTTTCTTTGGTTAGGGGTTAGGGAAGGAAAGAGAGATCATCTAATTATTTAGGACCTAGTATGTTGGCCCAAGATGGAAGGGGGTTTGGGGTTTGAGAAGATTTCATTGAGGAATAAGGCCCTTTTAGGAAAACTGGCTTTGATAGTTTCTTAGGGAAAGTGATGTTCTTTGGCATTAGCTAATATTGAGTATCTATGAGACTCATTCCAATAGTTGGGATGACCAACATTTTAGTAAGATCGTAGCATTGGTGTCCTTGGAAAGCCCTTGCGTACATTTCTTAGGACCTCTCAAGTCATCCTTGTTTTGTGGTGGGAGATGGAGCTAGGATTCGTTTTTAGGAAGACTTGTGTTGGGGATCAACCACTATGCTCTCGCTTTCCAAATCTAATCAGAGTTGTGAGTCTTGTGACAACTAGAAATTTGCCAATTTCATCTATTTTGGGGTTTTTTTTTTTTTGTGGGGGGTGGTTAATTACACTTTACCTCCCCAACTTATACTGTGTTTTGCATATTGCTCCCTTGAGTTTAAAATCGAGCAATGTACCCATCATGCTATATAATTACATGCAATGTGCATTTTTTGACTTCGGTGTTAACTTTTTTGGACGGGAGGGCATGTGTTGTCTGTGTGACTGAGGGTAAAAAAGTTAATATCTTTATAAACCCCCAACCTCCAACTCTTCTGGTCGATCGTTACTCCCCAAATTGCAGCCCCCCTCCTCCTTGTTCTTCCTTCCCCTTCGAAGCCCTAGAATCCCAATCCCATAAAGCTGCTATTGAAACCCTATATAATTTCTCCTTCTCGGTTGTTCCTTTTTGCCCGAGATATAGTTTCCCCAATATTCTCCGTAATTTCCCAAAAAATTTCCTCCAATTCTCTGAAACATCAAACTGCAACCCTAACCCTAAAATGGAAGCATAACATAAAAACCCTAACCCTCTATTTGGCCGAGTTTTATTTTCCTTAAAATTTCCCAAAACATTTTCCTTAATTTTCCAAAACATCAAAATGAAACCCTAACCCTAACCCTTTTTCCCAACATGTTTCTACCCATTAAAGAAATTGCAAGAGAAAGAAATACCATTGAATTCCATGTCTTCTCTTCGATGTCAGCCTTGCATTAGCTTCTTTCGGATTCTAGGGTTTTGGCTTCGGGATCCAACACCAGTTACAAGGAGGAATGGTCGACAGGGGTGAAAAGGGTTGGAATTAGGGGTTTGAATATAACAATGATCCTTTTGCCCTCACTTAAAAAAATGACACTTATGCCCTCGGTCACGCAGAAAGCACATGCGCGTTTTATCCAAAAAAAATAATACTATGAGTAAAAAAAATGTACATTGCATGTAATTATATAGCTTGAAGGGTACATCGCTTGATTTTAAATTATAGAGGGCAATGTGCAAAACACGGTATAGGTTAGGGGGTTTTTTTTTCTTCTTGGAGCCTTAACTTTCTTGTAACCTCATTGATTTGGAGATAGAACTTGGAAAGACTTATGTCCTGTCTCTCTCAGGTGCACATGGCATAGTTTGCGCATGATGGGAAATCTTGGTCACTATCTTCTTTAGATTTCTTTTCCAGCATTGTCCAATCTAGTAACTCCTGCTCATTTCTTTCCAACAAAATTCATATGGCAATATAAAGCCCCATCTAAAGTTAAGGCCTTTGCATGACTAGTAGCCAACAAGAAGTCAATTCCAATGACTTTCTACAAGCGAGAAGACCTTATAAAGCTTTAGTCTTGACCGTTGTACTGTGTATGAGAAATAGTAAACCAATTGATCATTCTTTTTTACACTTTCTGATGACTATGGTGTCTGTGCACATATTATTTAGACTACCCAGACTTGATTGGGTTTCTCCTAGGAGCATAAGTAACATGATGACTATTTCCTTCAATTTCCTTTAAAATTCTCTCAAATTCTTAATTTTTTCAATGATAATAATTTTAATGATAATATAAATAAATAGGAATGGTGATAATACCAACTCCTTGCACGTTGCTTCTCATATCAGCACCTATGGCAATCAAGCCTGGCTATTCAAAAATGTTTCTGCTCAGATTCAATGTTATCAGAATGCTTGCTGTTGTAATACAAGGCTTGTCTGGATGAAAGATGAATCAATGTATTAATAAATATAAAACTATAATATGAAATAATAGTAATCATTGTTATGTTTTGACATTGAAGTCACCGCCATGCTTATCAAGATCAAGTTGTGCTGCATTAAATAACTCAAATAAAACTGCCTAGTTTGCCATGCCAACAGAAATTCATGCAAAATATCTCATTTTGTAGATTTTTAATAAAGATTTAAGGTTTCTTATCTTATTATTTTAATTGTTACAAACCTTGATAATGTCACCAGTTTTGAATTAATTCTTAGTGATTTGTTGGGTTTTCCTCTGCCTAATGCTCTGTATCCACATTGAATTTAGACTTCAAGAGCACGTATCATTTATATTTTTGGATCCATGTAGCTTGGTCAGTCATAGCTGGGGTTTTTTAATGGATATCACAAACTTGGATTTGTGTTAATCTAGAATTCTTCCTGTTGTTGCTTCATGCAATCATGCGGTATATGCCAAACGGATGGGGTTTCCTTGAAAATTCATTTCTTCTGACCTTATAGTAAAGAAACTGATATATGGAATTGCAGTTTGATGGCTTTTGTACCTTTTTCAGATGCTGGGATACTTCCAACATGTTAAGCTGACACTTCATTACCAATCGCTGCCCTTTTGGCTGGTATTTCTTACAAATAATTTTATGAGATGTTCAATAACAATTGTTATCTATCACCTTGCTTTTTGAACCTAATTCCGGTTTGATTGATGTGGTAGGCATTAATGAGAGATTTAGTGTCCAAGCCAAAGATTGTTGCACCTGCAGCTGGAGATGGTTCAGTTGATAATAATCCAGGCTCTGGTTCTGGACAGGTTGATAATGAAAAGAGAAAGCTTCAAAGTTTTGTTAATGATGATATTTGCGGTACTATGTTGGATGTATGTTTCCAACGCCTGCTCAAAAGAGAGAAGGTTCTTCCTGGAACATCATTTTCTCTAGGGCCATTGGAGTTGTGGAGTGATGATTTTGAGGGCAAAGGAGAGTTCAGCCAGTATCGCTCTAGGCTGGTATGTTTTACATGGTTATCTTTCATGCTAATTATACAGTTAGCTGTCAAAAGCCCCTCAAAAGGTAGATAAGGCTGTATTACTTGTTGACTTGAGCTGTCAAATGTCCAAATCGGATGCTTTATATTTAGGAGATAGATATGTTAATGAATGAATTTGAGTAAGTGTGCATCACTCTAGGCTGGTACATTTTTCATGGTTATATTTCATGCTACTTATACCATTAGCTGTCAAAAGCCCCTCAAGGTGGTGGATAAGCTGTATTACTTGTTGACTTGAGCTGTCAAACATTCAAATTGAATGCGTTAATGCATGAATTTTAGCAAGTGTTTTTATGCTTTCTAATGCTGTTTTATTTATTTATTTATTTATTTTTTATATCACATCTTACATTTTCTTTAAGAGTTACTATTTCCCATTCTATGAACCATATAATTGACAATTAATAGAAGCAATGTGAAATGTATTAATTTGTTTTCTAACATATTTTGATATGATAAATGTTAAGGAAACATAGGAAAGTAATAGGTAATTCTATGCACGAGTTGACATTTATAGTCAGAAAATCATCTCACATGTTTGCATATAGTATTAGTTTGATAGGATGATGCATGGAGTTCATTATTTGTACTCACTGTTTTTCTTTCCTATGTCAAAGGACAGCTTGGCTGTCAAAGGACAGCTTTGCTGTCCACACTTCTTTCCTTATTTTAGCCCACAATTCTTTCCTTATTTCTTCATTTATTATTCTGTACAGTTAGCATACATTATTTGATAGATTATAGTTTACATGTATAGGGCTAGAATCATGCGGGGATTTATTTGCTTTTATTTGCTTTCCATGTATAGCATCTTTGTAAAGTCTATATATAATATACAAAACTCAAGGCCAAGGTATTCGGCCATTCACACAATATTTTGACATGGTATCAGAGCTTGTGTTCTGAACCTAGAGTTTACATGCTTTTTGGTTTTTTTCTTTGGGTTTTCTCGAATTTAGCCCTAAGGGCTCTCGGATTTAGCCCTAGGGGCTCTCGGATTTAGCCCTAGGGGCTCTCGGATTTAGCCCTAGGGGCTCTCGGATTTAGCCCTAGGGGCTCTCGGATTTAGCCCTAGCGGCTCTCGGATCTAGCCCTAGCGGCTCTCGGATCTAGCCCTAGCGGCTCTCGGATCTAGCCCTAGCGGCTCTCGGATCTAGCCCTAGGGGCTCTCGGATCTAGCCCTAGCGACTCTCGGATCTAGCCCTAGCGGCTCTCGGATTCGGATTTAGCCCTAACGGCTCTCGGACTCTAGCCCAGCTTTTGGGTTCTTTTTTTTTTGTGGTTGTGACAACACATCTGTGGTGTGATCTTGGAGTTTTCTTTGGGTTTCTTCGCTTCTAGGCTCTTGGAGATCTTCGATTATTTGGAGTTTAAGATGTTTGTGAAAAGTAAGAAGCAAGACAGAATCTCTAAGTCATCTACGAAATCTGAGTACCGGGCAATGTCTCTTGCTTGTTCTAAAATCATATGGCTTCGAGCTTTGCTTGCGGAGTTAGATTTTTCTGAGACCGATCCTACACCTCTACATGCCGATAATACAAGTGTTATTCAGATCACGGCCAATCCTCTCTATCATGAGCGCACAAAGCATATTGAAATGGACTGTCACTCTATCCGTGCAGCCTTTGAAGCTCGTGTTATCACTCTTCCACATATTTCCACTGACTTACAAATTGCTGATATCTTCACCAAGGCTCTACCTCATCATCGATATTGCTTGCTAAGTAGCAAATTGATGCTTGTTGATCAACCTGCTTCAATTTGAGGGGGGCTGTCAAAGGACAGCTTGGCTGTCAAAGGACAGCTTTGCTGTCCACACTTCTTTCCTTATTTTAGCCCACAATTCTTTCCTTATTTCTTCATTTATTATTCTGTACAGTTAGCATACATTATTTGATAGATTATAGTTTACATGTATAGGGCTAGAATCATGCGGGGATTTATTTGCTTTTATTTGCTTTCCATGTATAACATCTTTGTAAAGTCTATATATAATATACAAAACTCAAGGCCAAGGTATTCGGCCATTCACACAATATTTTGACATCCTACCACTGCACTCCTTTCATTTATGCATGAGCTCTTATTGCAGTTGGAGCTGGCCCGCTTTGTTGCTTCAGATAAACCCCTTATAGCTGCTATAAAGGTTTCTGAGAGAATTGCCACAATCATTAAGAGTCTCTTGCTTTCACCGATGTCTGCTCAGGTTTGATGACAAACACCTTTTATTGGATTTGTTCATGTGGAGGTTTCAGTCACTACATCTGCGATCTCTGGGACTTCTAAGCATTCCTAATCTGCTTCATGCTTGTTTAGAAATAACATTTTTCTATTGTGCATACTTGTCATTTTAATATTTCAGGACATTGCTGTGATGGAAAGCATGCCAATGGCGTTAGAGAATATTGCAAGTGTGATTTTTGATGGATCTAATGAATATCTTGGGGGTAGTTCTGAAACTCAACTTGCGCTTTGCAGAATATTTGAAGGTTGTCTGGTGACTTCTTCGTATATTATTAGAGATTTGTGAGAAGTATGGTTTTCATCTTAGGGCCTGCTCAAAACTCTGGTTACTGTGAACTGAAGGTTTGCTTCAGCAACTTCTTTGTTTGAAATGGACTGAACCGGCACTTGTGGAAGTACTCGGGCACTATTTAGATGCATTGGGTCTCTTCCTGAAATATTTTCCAGAAGGAGTTGGAAGTGTCATCAATAAACTGTTTGAGCTTCTGACTTCACTTCCTTTTGTTGTTAAGGTTCTTTCTGATATTTTATTTATTGTGATTTTCATTATATGTAAAGAGAACATTCTAAGACATGCAATTTTCAACAATTGTTTTCCAGGATCCTAAAACAAGTAGTGCCCGTTATGCAAGGTTGCAGATCTGTACATCATTTGTTCGGCTTGCCAAATCGGCTGAAAAAAGTCTCCTGCCTCACATGAAGGTGGTTTTACATTTTCTACTAATTGATTTTGCAAATAATAGCATGGACTATTCAAGTAGCATACCCATAAATTGAATGTTATTATTACCAGTGAAAGGATTAGGTGTCTTGCAGGGTATTAGACTTGAGCAGGAGTTGCCTGAGGCCTGTTGGGTCAGGGTGGAACCATAGAATTTGTTGCATGCATACATGATCACATATGAGTTTCTTTTTGGAAATTAATGTAGATAATTGAGGAATGCATTTAATAATAATCCCTTATTATGCATTTAATAATTGAGGAAGATGAAAGCTGAACCTCTGTGAGGTCTGGTTATTTTATTTTTAAGATTTCCACACTTCCCATTGAGAGCTTTTGCATTCAACCTGCAGGCTCAATTGGAATAAAAACCTATGTGAAAACGTTAATGGAATAATTTTGAAAAGGGCAACTGATTACCTAAGTTCTCCTAGTAAAGCACATAATTAATGTTTTTATTATTATTTCTGCTCTCTTGGAATGAAAAACCATTGTGGAAATTTCAGGTAAATGATTTACGGGATCTTTTTGATTGCTTGAGATCCATCTCATGGAGAAGCCATGTGATTACTTGTTGCTATTACTTTTATTATTTTGTTTTTTTCTTTTTGATAGGCAAAAGAGCAATATAGATTAAAGGGCCAAAAAAAGGCTATGCCAAGTACACTGGAAGTATAAAAGTGGGACCAAAGAAAGAAACAAGAAATCCCTCCCCTTATTGGCAACCTAACCAATCGATAAAATTGATCATAGAGGACTCTTGCCCTAGACCCCCTTTAGACCATTTTAATAAGTTACACAAGAAAGAGAACTTTAGCTCTTGATCTAAAAGCTCAACATTTTGAAAAGCCCTTCTATTCCTCTCTTTCTGAATAGTCCAAAACAAACAAAGAGGAGCAACATGCTTCTTTCTCCTCTTACCAACGGAGTGGTTGTGCCAACTAAGAAGTGTTGCTTGGACTGAGGTATTCAACACCTACACCACTCCAAACAAGGAGATGACTAATTGCCATAACAAATTTGCCTTTGAAAAATGAAGAAAGATGTGATTGAAAGATTCCGCCTCGCCTTTGCATAGAAAACATTTGTTCACCAATGGAGTTTCCTGGTCATATTTATAGGTGGTTTGCCCGTTGGAACTGCTTGTAGTGAATTCATATACCACAATTCTTTTTCCCAATTTGTTTACTACCATATTATTTGTTGCTGAACATGAGGAGAAAGGTGATAACAATGGAAGCTGTCTGAGTGAGAAAAAACTTGGAGATGTCTGATAGAAGAGGAGGCAGATGCTGGTTTGCAGTGGACTCAAAGTCCTTTGAAATTTCTGTGGATGTGTTTGGGGAGAGACTTAAGGGAATCATTGTGGAAAGGAGCAGAGGTTTTACTTCGTGGATCAAGTTTGAGAACTTCAGTTTGTGTTGTTTGTTGGAGGGATGGAGGCTTGTTGTAGGGGTGAGCTTGTTCAGAGATTTGTTAAAAGTTGGGAAGATGGAGTAGGAAGTTTAAATTGGAAAGTCGTGCAAATGAGGCAGGCAGGTTCTTATTGTGCTTTGTGGTTGATTCAGAAGCAAAGAGGTATTGTTTAGTGTTTCCAGAGGGGAAAGGTATTCTGGGAGGTTGGGTCTTGTTGGCTGAAAAACTTCGCTCTCTTGGAGTTTTGACTCGCGATGAGCCTAGGGGAGTTTTCGCTTACTATAGGACAGGGTGTAGAGATTGGGCTTCTGAGGGGAGGGCCAAAAACTCCTATGTTGATGCGGTGAAAACAAGAGAGAAAAATTTAGGGGAAGTAGTGTGGTTACAGCTAGGGGAGAAAGATGTGCTAAGCGGAAGGGAGTTTTTGGACCGGTGCCTGGTTGGGAGATGGAGAAAGTCTCTCGTGTCAGCTCCAGATCTGTCCGCTTTGGGCAGCTGGGGAAGATCTCATTGGAATATTAAAGGAGGGGTGAAGTTTGCGAGGTTGGGGGGCCCTTTCATACCGATCGAGTTTGAGAATAAAGAAGAGGCAGACAAGGTGCTTTTAAGAAGACATCGATGGTTTAAGGAATCGTTTCTGCACTTGGATATGTGGGATCCAAAAGTGGGGTGTTCTCAAAATGGTGAGCGGTTTAAGGAAGTTTGGGTGAGAGTAGTGGGGTTGCCGCTGCATTTTTGGAGTCGGGAAGTGTTTAGAAAGATTGGGGATTGTTGTGGGGGGTTTGTTGTGGTGGATGAAGACACTACTGCTTTTAAGGAGCTCCAATGGGCCAGATTATTAGTGAAATTTGAAGGATTAGAGTGGCCAAGCTCCTTGCAGGTGGCAATTGGATCTTCTTGTTATGCTATCCAGCTATGGTGGGAGGTGCAACCATGGGTGTCGGAGTGGCTTCGGTGATCATAAATGAGACGGGTAAGGAGCAGGAGGTTAGGGATGATGGAGGAGGTGATTCATGCGCTGATTTCAATGTGGAGAAGGTACAGACGCATGGGCAGCCTACAAAGGTGGCTATGCTGTGCGAAGTTGGTGAAGGTGGTTGCAGAAAAGATAGGAAGGCTGAGCTCTCGGACCTTGTGTCGGCAAGAGGAGCAAAGGTTGATGTGACCAGAGGAAGCCTGCAGACTGTTTGGGAGGAGATTCCAAATATCAGGCCTGTAACCCAAGTTTCTAGTTCGCTGGGCCGGGTAAGGGAGATGGTTATGGAGAGAAGGCCCACCGAGGAGGGCCAAGTTAGTGGAGCTTTAAAAGAACATTTGGAAGTGGGCCGGCCCATGATGGTGCCTTTAAAAGGCCCAGTGGTGGTGGGACGACCCACTAATGAAGTGTTAAATGGGGTTAGGGCACGAGGGGGTCTTCATGACTGCGGAGAACAAGATGGGAAAGTTTTTGGTTCTTAGTTGGGGTCGTCTCCACCGGCGCTAAATCTTATAGAGATCACCGACGAAGCTTTGATGGAGGAGGCTTCTAGGTACACAGATTGCTATACTTGCTCTTTGTTTTCTTTGGGGAAGCGGGATTTCTCTCCATCTTCTACTCCTTCTGGGCGGGATGGGGTAAGCGTTGCCAATGCTGGGGGATTTGATTAGGGCAGTGGTTCAGAAGCAGTCGGGGGAGCAGTTTTGGGCCCTTTAAGGGTGATTTTGGCGGATGGAAGGGAGGCGGAGATCTTTGATTTGGCGGGTAGGGCTAATGGGGCTTTTGAGGGGGCGATAGAGGGGGTTTCAAAAAGGGCTTTCCAAGAGGATGTAGAGGAGAGGGACGAAGAGGGTGAGCCGTGTTGGCATTCCAGTAGCTTGGCTAAGTTTAGTTGTTATCTTGGAATGCCGATGGAGGGTTTTGAAGGGGAGATTTTGTTTTTACTAAAAAGAATGAGAGAGAGGAAACTTCAAAAAGGGAAGTTGAATGATAGAAAAAAGAAAAAATTGGAGTCGTCAAAATTCGAAAGAGAATTGAGAAAATTGGAATGGACATTGAACTATCTTGGAGGAGGAGGAGGAGGAGAAAGGGGGGGGGGGGGGGGGTTAGTACTTGCAGGTCTAAATGAAGCTTTGACTGCTCTCCTGGAATGTAAGAGAGGCTAATAATTGTGATAAGAGGAAGGCGATCAAAGCTTTGATAAAGAAGAATAGGGTGGATTTGGTTTGCTTGCAAGAAACCAAGATCCAGGAAGTGTTAAGGGGTATTATCCGTAGCTTAGGAGTGGGAAGATTTCTTGAATGGGGAGCTGTGGATTCAAGGGGCGCTGGTGGTGGTATAGTGGTGTTTTGGGATAATGTGGTGTTGGATTTGGTTGACCTTCAAATAGAAATGTTCTCAATTTCTTGCATTTTTAAGAATTGTGAGGACGGTTTCAAGTGGACTTTTACAGGGGTTTATGGCCCAACTATGAGGAGAGATAGAGAGTGTTTCTGGGAGGAGTTGGGGGCCATAAATGGGCTTTGGAATGGGCCGTGGTGTGTTGCTAGGGATTTTAATACCATTTTAAGTCCGAAAGAGCGCAGCAGAGGAGGGAGCCTGAATTCAAACATGAGAAGGTTCTCAAAAGTTATAGAAGATTTAGAGTTAAAGGATCTGCCTCTGGTTGGGGTCCTTTTACTTGGAATGGAGGGGTGAATAACCAGTCATTTTCAAGGCTTGATCGGTTCTTGGTTAATGAGGGGTGGGACTGTCGTTTTGGTGATGCGAGGAGTGTGTCCTACCAAGACCTGTGTCCGACCATTTTTCGATTCTTTTGGACGGAGGGGGTCTGAGAAGAGACCCTTTCCCTTTTAGATTTGAGAATATGTGGCTAAAAGTGGAGGGTTTTAAGGATCTCTTGAAGTCTTGGTGGGAGGGAGACAACTTTAGTGGCTTCTTAAGTTTTATTTTGGCATAAAAACTAAAGGTTTTGAAGGCTAAGTTGAAGGAGTGGAACAGAGACATCTTTGGTAGAGTTGAATATAGGAAGGATTTGGCTTTGGAGTAGGTGGAGTTTTGGGATGCTAAGGAGAAGATTAGCAGACTATCCTTGGAAGA
The DNA here is from genome assembly GCF_004353265.1 of Vitis riparia. Taxonomy (NCBI): domain Eukaryota; kingdom Viridiplantae; phylum Streptophyta; class Magnoliopsida; order Vitales; family Vitaceae; genus Vitis; species Vitis riparia. The sequence goes on from NC_048444.1 coordinate 22,437,192, forward strand.
GCTGGAAGCTAGAAAAGAAGCGAGGGAAGAATATAAAAAATGGGTTTTACTTGAAGAGATCACGTGGAGGCAAAAATCTAGGGAAGTGTGGCTGAAAGAGGGTGATAGAAATACGGGTTTCTTTCACAAGATGGCCAATGCTCACAGAAGAAGGAACAATGTGGACAAAATTAGGATTAATGGTGTTTGACTTACGAAAGAGAATGGAATTAAGGAAGGGATAGTCAATGCTTTTAGGCCTTTGCTGTCCAATCCGGTGGACTGGCGCCCTTCTGTTTCCGGGATGCAATATGAGACTTTGGAGCACATGGATGCTTGTGCTTTGGAGATGCCTTTCATGGAAGAGGAGGTATTTGATGCACTGTTGGGTTGTAATGGGGATAAAGCTTCGGAGCCAGATGACTTCTCTATGGCTTTTTGGCAGTTTGCTTGGGACTTCGTGAAGGTTGATGTGATGAGTTTCTTCAGGGAATTCTATGAAAACGACAAATTTGTTAAAAGCATAAATGCTATGGTTTTTATTCCAAAAAAAATCTGAGGCTGAAGATTTAGGGGATTTTAGGCCTATAAGTTTGGTGGGAAGTTTGTACAAGTGGCTGGCCAAGGTTTTAGCTAATAGGCTAAAAAAGGTGGTTGGAAAGGTGGTCTCTAAGGCTCAAGGGGCTTTTGTGGAAGGTAGACAAATCTTAGATGTAGTGTTGATAGGTAATGAAGCCATTGATTCGACTCTCAAGAATAATGAGAATGATATTTTGTGCAAATTGGACATAGAGAGGGCGTACGATAATGTGGATTGGTCTTTTCTTCTCATAGTTTTGCAGAAAATGGGTTTTGGGGAGAAATGGATCGAGTGGATCAAGTGGTGCATATCCACTGCAAGTTTCTCTGTGTTGGTTAATGGAACCCCTACGAGCTTCTTCCAAAGCTCAAGGGGTTTGAGGTAGGGCGATCCTCTTTCATCTCATCTTTTTGTGATTGCTATGGAGGTCTTTAGTTCTCTTCTTAAAAGGGCTGTGGATGGAGGTTTTTTGTTGGGTTGTAGGGTGAAGGGTAGGAGTGAAGAAGGGGTTCTAATTTCCCATTTGTTGTTTGCTGATGATACTTTGGTGTTCTACAAAGCTTCTCAAGACCATTTGACTTATCTCAGTTGGTTACTTATGTGGTTTGAGGCCGTGTCGGGATTGTGAATAAACTTGGAAAAAATTGAACTCATTCCAGTAGGGAGGGTAGAGAATATTGATGATCTTGCTTGGGACTTTGGTTGTAGAGTGGGTAGTCTACCGTTCACTTATTTGGGCATGCCCTTGGGTGCTCAATTTAAGTCAGTAACACTGTGGGATGGAGTGGAAGAGCGTTTCCGTAGAAGGTTAGCCATGTGGAAGAGACAATATTTATCCAAGGGAGGGAGGGCGACTCTAATCCGAAGCACGTTATCGAATTTACTTATCTATCTTATGTCACTGTTGTGCTTACCAAGCTCAGTTAGACGGAGAATAGAGAAAACTCAAATGGACTTCCTTTGGGGTGGTGGTAATTTGGAGTGAGAGCCTCATTTAGTAAGATGGGAGTTGGTGTGCTTAAGTAAGAAGAAAGGGGGTTTGGGGGTCAAATACCTTTCCATTCTCAATAAGGCTCTTCTTGCTAAATGGAATTGGCGTTTTGCAAATGAAAGAGAGGCTTTGTGGGATTAAGTGATTAGAGGGGAAGTATGGGGAAGATAGAGGGGGTTGGTGCTCTCGGGAAGTGAGAGAGGCACATGGAATGGGGCTGTGGAAAGGAATAAGGATGGATTGGGAGTTGGTGGGCAATAGGATGTTATTCATTATAGGTAATGGGCGGAGGGTGAGATTTTGGAGGGATAGATGGTGCGGGGAGTCCCCTTTGTGTGTGTCTTTCCCTTCTTTATTTGCTTTCACTGTTGATAAGGAAGCGTGGGTGGCAGATTTTTGGGACCTTTTGGCTAAGGGGAGTTGGAACCCCTGTTTTTCAAGAGCCTTCAATGATTGGGAGGTAGAGGAGACGGAAAGATTTTTGGAGCGGCTACATGGAAAGAGAGTACTTGAAGATGTGGATGATAATATGTCATGGTCTGAAACAAAGAGTGGAAAATTATCGGTCAAGTCTCTACTTTGCCCTAGAAGCGGGTTGTTCGTCTTTGTTTCCTTCTAGCTGCATTTGGAATGTGAATGTGCAGCCCAAGATTAGTTTCTTTGCGTGGGAGGCTACATGGGGCAAAGCCTTAACCTTGGATATGGTCCAGAAAAGAGGACGGGCATTGGCAAATAGATCCTTTATGTGTCTTGAGAAAGAGGAGACCATAGACCGACCATTTTCTCCTACATTGTTCAAAAACAAGAGTTTTATGGAATTTACTATTTACTTTATTTGGGGTGTCTTGGATGTTGCCTTCTTCAGTTAGAGAGACTTTCCAAAGCTGGTATGTTTCTTTTGTGGGCAAAAAGCGCAAGAAGGTGTGGAGAGCTGCTCCTCTTCACATTTTTTGGACGGTTTGGAAGGCGAGAAATAGATTGGCATTCAAGGATGATGTGTTGTCAATGCAGAGACTGAAATACTCTTTTGTTCTCTCTTTTTTATCTGAGGCTAAGTTGTTTATAGTTGACTGCCTTCTAACTATAGTTAATTTTATTGATTGGTTGGGCTCTAATTAAGGTTGTTTTTTGGGTCATCTAGGTTCTTTTTGGCCTTATTGGAGGTGGGTGTATAGGTATTGTATACCTTGAGTCGCCTTTTTGGCGTCTCTTTTTATATATGAAATTTTCTTTATCTATCAAAAAAAAAAGAAGAAAAGAAAAGAAAAGAAAACATTTGTTCACCAAAGTCTACCCTTTCCTCTTCAAAATGTCTATAGTTAGAATCCCTTTACACGTTGCTTCCCAAATGAAAAAACTCACTTTTATTGGAGCCTAAGAATTCCGAACAATCATTGATAAGAAAGGTTTTGAACCCCCTTTGAACCATCCCATCATAGAAAGATTTAACTGAAAACTTGCCACCCATCGTGGCCATCCACATTGCCTTATCATCTACCTCCCTATTTACCGAATGACCTTGTAATGTAAAAGAAGTGCTTCAACACAACATAACTCTCAGTCTTGGAAATTCCTTATGAAATGAGGGTTCCATAGCCCCCCATTATCAACCTACTCCTAGGCCTCATAGGCCTAAACATCCTTTGAGGTGGCTATAGCGAACAAAGATGAGAAAGAAGTCCTTAAAGGGGTGTCCCCACATCAAATATCCTTCCAAAATCTTATCCTTCTTCCATTGCCCATAAGATAAGAGATCTTTCTTCTAAAAGCATCCCAACCTTTTCTTATAGCCTTCCACAACCTTACGCCATAACCCTCCCTCGCCTTCGAAGATCACTAACCCCCTTTATCTACCCCATACTTTTTAACGATTACTTTCTTCCACAAGGGCTCCTCTTTTGCCATGAACCTGCAACTCCACTTGCCTAAGAGAGCCTTGTTCAAAATAGAAAGATTGCGAATGCTGAGCCCTTGTTCCACCTTTGGTTTACAAACTTTGAGCCAACTCACTATGTGGGGCTTATTTTCAAGAGATCCCCCTCCCCATAAAAAGTCCCTTTGAAGTTTTTCCAATCTACGACACACCCTTTTTGCAATGACAAAAATGAACATGAAATAAATAAGAACGCTAGACAAAGTGCTTGATAAGAGTCAAACGTCCCCCCTTGGACAAGTATTGTCTCTTCCAAGTTGCAAGCTTTCTCTGCATCCTCTCTTCCACCAAGTCCCAAGCTGTCGTCGATTTAAAGGTGGCACCCAAAGGAAGCCCAAGATATTTGGAAGGTAGCTACCCCACCTTACACCTAAGAATATTCACCAACTCCTCCATATCAAAACCCAATGAAGATGCAAAAGTTGGTCCTTAGAAGCTTCACAAAAAATCAATATGTTATCCGCAAACAAAAGGTTAGACATCTCTACTCCCTTGTCACCTCTACCTCCCACCTTGAAACCTGAAATAAAACGCCCCTCCTTGGTTTTCTTAAGAAACAAGCTAAGAGCCTCCATAGCTAAAACAAATAAATAAGGAGATAGGGTATCCTTGCCTCAACCCTCTAGGGTTATGAAAGAATCCAGTTGGGTTCCCATTACCCCCAATTAATCCACCAAATCCACTTATGACCAAAACCCATCTTATCCAAAACTGCTAATAAGAAGTTCCAATTTACATGATTGTAGGCCTTTTGTATGTCTAGCTTACAAAGAATGCCATCAGAACCACTCTTTAACTTGGAGTCAATGACTTCATTGGCAATAAATAAGGACTGAATCAAAAATTTGTCTCCTTTGGACAAAAGCATTCTGAGAAGAAGAGATTACTTTTCCCACCACTTCTTTGAGTCTATTTGCTAGAACCTTGGTCAATAATTTGTACAAACTCCCAACTATGCTAATCGGCCTAAAATCCTTGAGGTCATCTGCCCCTTCTCCCCCTTTTTTGGGATTAAGACCAAGAAAGTAGCATTCAAGCTCCTTTCAAAATGCCCAAGATCAGAAAATTCCTCAAAGAAGCCCAACACCTCACTCTAGAAGGAGAAGCTTAAGATTTTGCAACTCTTTAGTTTCACTTCTCATGGAGGAGAGAGAGAGGGTTAGAGAGAGAAAGTTTGCGAGAGAGAGAGATAGTGGCGACGAGGGGGGATCGACAGAAATTGCAGGGGGCGAGCGCCATGCGAGGCCTGGGAAGAATGCTAGAAGGGGTGGATTCGGCGTGGAATCGAAAATGTTTGAGGTTGAAGTGGAGGAGAGGAGAGGTAGACTGCAAGCCACGATTGTGGAAAGGAAAGGAGGGATCTCGTCGTGGGTTAGACTAGGTCCGGTGAGCCTTGGGATAGTCTTCGAGTGCCTGATTCTGAGTATTGAGAATGTAAGGATGGTTAGGTGGGTACGAGAGTGGAAGGAGAACGGGAGGGAGTATTCTCTGACGCGCGATTTTAATAGAGGGGGATACTTTCTCCATCTGGGGGTCGCGGACCTGGAGAGAAAGAGATTTAGCGTTTTTATTCCCAAAGGTAGAGGAGCAAAGGGTGGCTGGGCTTCAATGGTGGAATTACTACGGAGATTGGGCTGTGTAGAAGGAAGCATTAAGAATCAGAAGGAAGACGAGCCACGGTCGAAGCCATTCATGGCGAAGACATATGCGGAAGCGACCAAAATGGCGAGTGGAAAGGAAAGATCAGTAGTAAGGGTAGAGGTAACCAAGGAGGAAGTGGGTCGGAATCTATCTAAACTTGAACATTGCATTGTCGGGTCTTGGAACCCTAATGCAGTAAAGGGGGACGAGCTCAGAGGGTGGGGAACTCAGTTAGCGAGAATCTGGAAGCTTAAAGGAAACTTAGGGCTTGCAAAAATGGAGAAGGGCAAGGTTTTAATGGAGTTTGAGCTCCCGGCAGAGGCAGAGCAAGCCTCAAAGAGTGGAAGTGTGTCGGTCGGGGGGTTATTTCTCCGTTTAGAGAAGTGGAGGCCGGAGACGGGATGCCTGAGGGAAGGGGATAGGAGTAGTGAAGCATGGGTGAGGGTAGTAGGCCTACCCGTTTCCTTGTGGGAGCGGGATATTCTGAGGAGGATTGGGGATGCGTGTGGGGGATTCCTTGCGATGGATCATCAAACGGAAAAAATGGAAGAGTTACAGTGGGCACGACTCCTGGTGAAGCGGAACGGTGAGTTTCGTCCCAATGAGGTGGAGGTTTGGGTTGAAGGGTCTTGTTTCTCGATAACCCTATGGTGGGAAACCAAGCTAGTCATGAAAGTTCCGGTGACTGAAAAGAAAGGGAAGGCTGTCGCAATGGGAATGGAGGTAGGGGGTGATGTTTGTGCACGCGCGAGGGAGCGCGTGACGGTGGCGATGGAGGGCCTGAGGCTCGAGGACGTCCTGCTGACTGTCGATGGGACGCGGAGTCAGTGCAGCAGGTCGGGCCAAACATTGATTCCCTCTCGGAGCGAAGACGGGCCTTCAGATGAGCCTCTTGCTTCGGGTGGGCTGGGACTGTTGGGCCAAGCAAGGCCATCTTGGTGGTCTAAGGACTCGTCTCCTGGATTAATTTCGTCTGGGCCAGTTAACTCCGGGCCTGGGAAGCTCATGGAAAAGGTATTGGCCTCGAGTCTGCTTCAAGGGGTTGGGCTGGCTTCTCAAAGCCCATCTTCTTCATCTAAGGCCCAGGTGGAGAAGGGCCCCTCTGCTGCGGAGTGCAACCAAAGCCTGTTAAGGGGCCCAGACGCGGCTATCTTCCCTTTCTGGGTGAAGGATGGTCAGTGGGAGATCCATGGAAACGAGAATCAGTGGGGGGGGGGGGGGGGGGATCTCCAGGACCGACTGTGCACTGCTGGAGGAAGACGCAAGGTATGATTATGTTCTTTCCTCCTCTGGAATGGTGGCTATTGAACCTTCTTCCCCCTTCCTTTCTCCTTTTGGTCGGACTCCTGTGAAGGAGTCTTTCGACCGTTCTGGGGCTCTTGAGGATTCAACCAATGGGGATACTCTGTGCAATGGAACTGGGACTTCAGAGCAGGATGAAGGGAAGCGGTGGGATTTGGTAGAGATCAGTGATGATTGTAGGGAGGATAACAGTAAGGCGCTGTGCCTAGCCCGACCATTATTTCAAGAAGAGAGTGGATGGGTGGAAGCGAGATGGGAGAAAAGTGACTTGGCCAGATTCAGTCAATTCTTGGGCTTCTTGACGGAGGGCCTAGAGAAAGATATTTTGGAGTTTATGGGTAAAATTAGGAAGAGGAGAGAAAGAATTCATAACAAAGCAATGTTGGAGAAATCGAAATTTGAAAGAGAGTTGAGAAGACTTGAATGTTCAGTCAACTATCAGGGAGGGAGGAAGAAAAAGTGTACTGTGCAAGGAAGAGGGTGCCAAATCATGGAAGTCCAATGAAAATAAGGCTCTTGAGTTGGAACGTGCGCGGGGTTAATGATAGCTCCAAGAGGAAAGTGATTAAAGCTATAATTAGAAAACAGAAAGTTGATTTGTTTTGTATCCAGGAAACGAAAATTCAGTCCATGAATGAGGGTCTGGTGAGGAGTTTGGGCTCTGGGAGGTTCATGGATTGGGGTGCTTTGGACGCTCAGGGAGCTGCAGGAGGGATCCTGATATGCTGGGACAAAAGAACCCTGGAAATCCTTGAGATGGAGATGGGTCAGTTCTCAATCTCGTGCAGACTTAGGAATGTAGAAGATGGGAAGGTCTGGATATTTACAGGTGTGTATGGTCCATTCACCAAAGAAGATAGGGAGACTCTCTGGGGGGAGCTTGGGGCTATAAGGGGAATCTGGGATGATCCATGGTGCGTAGGGGGTGACTTCAATGTTACTCTATCCCTTGAGGAAAGGAGCAAGCAGGGGAGGCTGACTGGCGCCATGAGAAGATTTGCTCAGGTGGTGAATGAATTAGAACTTCTGGATATTCCTTTGCAACGGGGGGTGGCTTCGTGGAGTGGGGGGAGGAATAACCAAGCTTGGGCTAGACTGGACCGATTTCTAGTGTCTCAAGATTGGCTTGACTGCTTCAGTGGGGTTAGTCAGTGTAGGCTGCCCAGACCCACCTCTGACCATTTTCCCATTCTTCTGAATGGTGGAGGGGTCAGGAAGGGCCCATCCCCCTTCAGGTTTGCGAATATGTGGCTCAAAGTTGATAGGTTTAAGGAGCTTCTTCGGGGTTGGTGGCAGGAGGCGGGGGGGAGGGGGAGGGCTAGCTTCAGATTGGCCACAAAATTGAAGTTTCTGAAGGAGAAGATCAAAAGCTGGAACAGGGATGTGTTTGGGAGGGTTGAAGTTAACAAAAACCTAGCCTTGCAACAAGTAGAATTTTGGGATAGGGTGGAGAGGGACAGGATTCTAACTGAAAGAGAGACAGAGATGAAAACAGAGGCTAAGGATGTCTTTAAAAAATGGGTGATCTTGGAAGAAACGCATTGGAGACAATTATCTAGGGAGTTGTGGTTGAGGGAAGGCGATAAGAATACGGGATTCTTCCACCGGATGGCTAATGCTCATAGAAGAAATAACTCCATGGAAAAGATTAAAATCAATGGGAGATGGCTGGAGGAGGAGAGGGAGGTGAGAGAGGGGGTTGTGCATGCCTTTCAGCAGTTGTTGACAGAGGAACAATCTTGGAAAGCTGACATTGAAGGGCTGCAGCTGCAAAGGTTAAGCCATGCTGAAGCTGAAGGTCTGGAACAGCCTTTCACTGAGGCAGAGATTCATGCGGCTTTGATGGGGATGAATGGTGATAAGGCCCCAGGCCCGGATGGGTTCACAGTGGCATTTTGGCAATCATGTTGGGAGTTTGTGAAAGAGGAAATTGTGGAGTTCTTCCAAGAATTTTTTGAAGAAAAATCGTTTGCCAAGTGCCTTAAATCTACTTTCCTAGTCCTCATTCCTAAGAAAGGGGGGGCGGAGGACTTGGGGGATTTCAGACCCATCAGTTTGCTTGGGGGTTTGTACAAGCTTTTGGCCAAAGTGCTAGCCAATAGAATTAAGGAGGTGTTAGACAAGGTGGTTTCGCCGGACCAAAATGCTTTTGTGAAGGGTAGACAGATCTTAGATGCATCGCTCATAGCCAATGAGGTGATTGACTATTGGTTTAAACGCAAAGAGAAAGGGCTGATATGTAAGCTGGATATTGAAAAAGCCTATGATAGTATGAATTGGAGCTTCCTCATGAAGGTCATGCGAAAGATGGGCTTTGGGGATCGTTGGATGAAATGGATTTGGTGGTGCATTTCATCGGCAAGCTTCTCTATTCTGGTGAACGGGGTTCCAGCTGGTTATTTCCCTAATTCTAGGGGGTTACGCCAAGGAGATCCACTCTCCCCCTACCTCTTTGTGTTGGGAATGGAAGTACTAAGCGCTATGTTAAGAAGGGCTGTTGATGGGGGCTTCATTTCAGGCTGTAACATTCAAGGGAGGGGGGGAATGGAGATAAATGTATCCCATATTTTATTTGCTGATGACACGATCATTTTTTGTGAAGCAAGACAAGATCACATGACCCACCTAAGCTGGATTTTGATGTGGTTTGAGGCAGCCTCTGGTCTTAGAATAAACCTTGCTAAAAGTGAAGTAATCTCGGTTGGGGAGGTGGAAGATATTGAGATGTTGGCAGTGGAGTTAGGGTGCAAAGTGGGGACCCTCCCTTCTGTCTATTTGGGGCTGCCTTTGGGAGCCAAGTACAAGGCCATGGCTATGTGGGATGGGGTTGAAGCAAGAATGAGAAGAAGGCTTGCCTTGTGGAAAAGACAATATTTGTCAAAGGGCGGGAGGATTATCCTTATCAAAAGCACTTTGGCTAGCATGCCTATTTACCAATTGTCTCTTTTTCGCATGCCTAAGCTAGTTGTAAAAAGACTCGAAAAAATTCAGAGGGATTTTCTTTGGGGAGGGGGAAGTACGGAAAGAAAAATCCATCTAATCAATTGGGAGGTGGTGTGCACCCAAAAGGAGAGTGAGGGTCTAGGCATTCGGAGAATTGATCTCTTGAATAAGGCCCTGTTGGGGAAATGGATTTGGCGGTTTGCCTTTGAGGAAGATACCTTCTGGAGGAAGGTGGTTGGGGTGAAATATGGCCAGTTGGGTTTTGGGTGGAGAACTAAGGAGGCCCGCGGAACATTTGGGGTGGGGGTTTGGAGGGATATTCTGAAGGAGTCGTCTTGGTGTTGGGAGAATATAGAATTCAAAGTGGGCAAGGGGACTAAGGTAAGGTTCTGGACTGACCTGTGGTGCGGAAATGAGGCGTTGACCCAAGCTTTTCCCCAGTTGTTTGCTTTGGCGGTCCATAGGTATGCATCGGTAAATGAAATGTGGGACTCGAGCCTTGGTCAAGGAGGTTGGAACATAAGACTCTCTAGAAACTCTAATGATTGGGAGTTGGACGCCTTGGGAGAGCTGTTGCATATGTTGAGGGATTTGAGGATCTCTATTGAAGAGGACGCAGTGATATGGAAAGGAGAGGGACACGGCCGCTTTCGGATTAGAGATGCTTACAAGTTGTTGACAGGGTCTAATGCCATTACCTTCCCGAAAAAGAGCATTTGGGTGGACAAGGTCCCAACCAAAGTTGCTTTTTTTGCTTGGGAGGCTTCTTGGGAGAAGGTCCTAACTTTGGATAATCTTCAAAGACGGGGCTGGCAGCTTCCAAACCGGTGTTTTTGTGTGGTTGTGAAGAGGAAACTGTAAATCATATTCTTTTACACTGTACAGTTGTAAAGGCTCTTTGGGAGATTGTCTTGGCCTTGTTTGGGGCTAATTGGGTGTTCCCAGAGAAAGTCAAAGAGATGTTAGAAAGTTGGAGGGGCCCTTTTGTGGGGAAAAAGAGGAAAAGGATTTGGACTTCCATTCCTTGTGTATTTTTTGGACGGTTTGGAAGGAGAGAAATAGATTAGCCTTTAGGGGGGGCTCTCTAGCTATTCAGAAGCTAAAGTATTCGTTTGTTTGTAATTTGTGGAGTTGGGCTAGGGTGTATATGGGAGAGGAGTCCTCTTCGCTTTTAGGTTTTTGGAATGGCTTGCCACTCCCTAAGGGATGGTGAGTGTTGTTTTTGTTTTTGCGTAGGCTACTATGTATACTTCCTGTATGCTTTGTGGCTTTTTGCCTAATTTTATATATATGCGCTCACTTATCAAAAAAAAAAAAAAACACCTCACTCTAGACAAAGTCCCAACAACAATGCCAAATAACCATGGTAAACCCCTCAGGACCAGGGCTTTGTCCCCTTTCAAAGCTGATAGGACTCAGAAGATTTCCTCCTCAGAGAAAGGAGACTCCAAACACCTAGCCTCCTCCTGAGTCAAGGATTCAAATGACAGCCCATTAATGCTAGGTTTCCAGTTGCTGTTTTCAGTGAATGGATGTTGATAAGCATTAGACACTCATTTTCAGTGAATAGTTGCTATTTTGTTATTTTAAGATTTCTGACTATTTGCAATAAACCTGTGATTTTTCCTACTGAAAGGGAAAAGGGTAAATGGACATTGGTTAACCTTTTTTTTTTTAATCAGAAGACATTGGTTAACCATGATTGTGGATCATTTGATTTCACCATCATTAAAGAGGTTGAAGCTTTTTACTAAACATGATATTCTCCTTGATTAACATGTGTGATGGGCACATGCTTCTCAACCAAGTTTGATTCTTGAGAAAGCATATAGAGTATGGACTGAAGTTCCAGTCTATCAAAATAGAATTGCATTTCCTGCCAGGGCTTAAACTTTCAAGTGCCATCCTGTTTCATTGTGTTGTTGCTCTGTCCCTCTGCAAAACAAATTAGTTGGCCTCCTGATCAATGTTGCAGCTTCTTTGATGCCTTGGACCTTGTTCCACAGTGCAGTAACTTGCTTTAATTTTAATTTCATTATAACAAAAGGTCGGTCTGAATAGGCTTTTGGAGCTTGATAGGCTGTCAATAGTTCAGAACGAAGGTTAATGCACCTCTGGGAACTGCACAATGCTTGTGAATATTTGACTGCAAAATTTTTTTAGCGAATAATTAAATTTCCTCAGAGTATGGATGTTTGACTACAGTTTGTCTTTACTGAATACTTAAAGTACCTCAAACACTTGACACTTAATTCTGAAAGTTACCATACACAATGCCCTATTGGAAAAAAGAAATTTGTCTATTTCTTCAAGATGGTGTTTGTTTCTATACACAATGCCCCCTTGGAAAAATAAAATTGTTTGTTTCTTCAAGATGGTATTCTGTTTCTATACATTCTCAATAGTTGTTTTATAGGGGATAGCTGACACCATGGATTATCTGCAAAGAGAAGGCTGTTTGCTTCGTGCGGAGCATAATATTCTTGGTGAAGCGTTTCTTGTCATGGCTTCTGTTGCTGGGTATTTGCTTGCTTATTGCTGGCTGAATTTGGTTGTACATATGCTTGATGTATAATATCTTTAGCGCATTTTTGCAACTTCCTTGATAATTTTGCAGGGTTCAACAGCAGCAAGAAGTTTTGGCGTGGTTACTTGAACCTTTGAGCAAACAGTGGATACAGGTAGAATGGCAACAAACTTATTTATCTGACCCAACAGGTCTTATTCGCCTGTGTTCTGAGACATCATTTATGTGGTCAATTTTCCACACTGTGACATTCTTTGAGAGGGCACTTAAGAGGAGTGGGATTAGAAAAGGCAGTTTGAATTCACAGAACAGTTCAACAGCAAGTTCTACTCCTTTGCATCCGATGTCTTCTCATCTCTCATGGATGCTACCTCCTCTTCTGAAGGTAAGAATCTTGAGAACCTTGAACCTTCCATATTGAACTTCCTCATTCATATGGGTAAAAGTTTCACCCTGAAAAAGGTGCCTCAAGAGGAAGCATGTGAGGATGTTTTTTGTGCAAGTACGACATTGTAATTTAATGCAAATTGTCCTTGTTCTTCTGCAGCTGCTTCGTGCTATACATTCTCTTTGGTCTCCTCCTGTAAGTCAATCATTACCTGGGGAGATAAAAGCTGCAATGATCATGAGTGAGGTTGAACAAACTAGTCTTCTTGGGGAAGTGAACCCTAAATTGTCAAAGAGTGTAGCAGGTTTTATTGATGGATCTCAGATTGACACGAATAAGGAGTATGCAGAATCACATGAAACTGACATACGAAATTGGTTGAAAGGCATCAGAGATAGTGGGTATGTATAAGTTATTTTTGATGTGGTGATTTGATGATTGAATCTTTTATATACTTTAATGATGTTTGTGCTGTTGTGAAACCTTTCAATGTTCAATTGACAATTGTTGAAGACTCCGAAGATGCTATTAACGAGTATCCTTGAGGTTTTTATGAAGTATCTCTGAACTTTTGCAAAAGAGTTTGCATTACTTCTACACAATCAAGATCAATTTTGACTTCATTTATAAATTTTCTGTACTTAAAATCAGATTCTTCCTCTACAAATGTTATGTACTGTACAATTATGCAGTGACAGTGTTTGAACACCATTATGGTTAGAATGGTTTTAGTTATTGGTTTCAATTGTTTATTGTGGGAATACAAATGAATTCATCAGCAAGGAAACATTGTCTGTTCCACTGCTCAAGAATAATAAATAGTTTTCAAGGTTTGACAGATTAAGTCATTCAAGATGGGCTTTTTCCCTTTTTTCTTTCTCGCTTTTTTTTTTTTGGGTGGTGGGGGTGGAAGATGTGCTCGAATTTTTTTAATAATTGAGTTTTTTGTCAAAAGAATATAAGAGATTGACAAGTGGTTAATTTTTCCCATTATTTTTTTTCCCTTTTTTGAGAAAACCATTATCATTTGACCTTTTAATGTATATCATTTTAACTTTACAAAATATAGAAATGTTCTTCATTACCTTCACCAATAGGTGATTGAGGAATAATATAGGATGCTTAATTTATGAGGATGGAAAAATATAATGGCCTTTCTTCTATAACAATGGACCAGTCAAGCATGTTTTCTATTTGTATTATTTGTTATTCTGGTTCATTGAAGGGTGCTGATGCATCTCTGTGGCTCTAGGTATAATGTATTGGGCTTGTCAACGACCATTGGTGATTCCTTCTTCAAATGCTTGGATATTAGTTCTCTTGCTATAGCGCTAATGGAGAATATACAATCAATGGAGTTCAGGCATATAAGGCAGCTCATCCATTCAGTTTTGATTCCTTTGGTTAAATTTTGCCCTTCGGATTTGTGGGAGGAGTGGCTGGAAAAGCTCCTTCATCCATTATTTATTCATTCTCAGCAAGCTCTTAGCTGCTCATGGTCTTGTCTTCTACGTGAAGGGAGAGCCAGGGTTCCAGATGTACATGCCATACTTGCTGGATCAGACTTAAAAGTGGAAGTAATGGAGGAAAAGCTACTTCGTGATTTAACTCGTGAGATATGTGCACTTCTCTCAGTTTTAGCTTCACCAGGACTGAATACTGGGCTTCCTTCTTTAGAACAGTCTGGGCATGTCAGCCGTGGGGACATGTCTTCCTCAAGGATTTGGATGCATTTGCATCAACCTCTATGGTTGGGTATGTCTATAGCACATTTTTTCTTATGATTTACTGTTTACAGTGATTATGAGACTAGTTTGTGTCTGGTTTTTTTCGTCATGCTGTAGATGTAAGTTTTCTTGAAATTGTGGTTCATTTGCAGTTTCCTTTTGAAGCATAAGGGTCTGGCTCTTCCACTATCGCAGATAAGTTTAGAAGCTTTTACATGGACGGATGGTGAAGCTGTGACTAAAGTTTCTTCCTTTTGTGGAGTTGTGGTTCTTCTAGCTATTTCAAGTTCCAATGTAGAACTTCGGGAATTTGTTGCTAAAGATTTATTTTATGCAATTATCCAAGGTTTGGCCCTTGAGTCAAATGCTTTTGTCAGTGCCGATTTGGTTGGTCTCTGTCGTGAGATCTTTGTGTATCTTTCGGATAGAGACCCATCTCCACGGCAGGTTAGTTGTAGTCCGTCAATGTTAAAATGTGTTTGCTTAAAGTGTTTTACAAGTGGAATGCACTTTGATTAGATGAACGTAACACAAAGTTATCAATGATTGATGTGTTGCTCAATGCTCACAGGTTTTGCTGTCTCTCCCTTGCATTACACCCTATGATTTGCTTGCTTTTGAAGAAGCTTTGGCAAAGACATCTAGCCCTAAGGAGCAAAAACAGCATATGAAAAGCTTGCTTCTATTAGCCACAGGAAACAAGTTAAAAGCACTTGCTGCTCAGAAAAGCATGAATGTGATTACAAATGTTTCAAGTAAGCTCACTTGGATATCTATAATTTTCTTTTTCATCATAATTTTAGGCTATGTTTGGCTCCTAGAAAGTATTAAGGAAAGGAAAAAAATGTTAAGAAAAATTATTTTCTTATATTTGAATATCATGAAAAAAGACAAGGAGAAAAGTATAAAGGAAAGAGGAGGAGAAATGCTAAAAGATTTTCCAGTTCATTTTTCTTAAAAAGGGTAGAGAATGCTTGAGAGAACTGAATTCCTCATCAGTTTAATTTTCTATACTTCTACTTTTCCATGGACAATCAAATAGGAGAAAATTTTATAATTTTTCTTATCTTTTCCTTTCCTCATATTTTTTCCTTTTTATATTCTTTTTCTTAAACTTTATGGGAATCAAACAAAGCCTAAAGCTGATCAAGTTTCTGCCTTTATATGGTCTTTCTTCCCCTTCTAGCAAGTGGGCTTTGGTTATCCAGTGGTGGTTGTGATGTTGTAGTTATTGTTGAATAGAATCTGCTGTTACTGTTGATTGATTATTTTGTTGGAAAAGAATTCATTAATCTTGACCTTAATTCTATGATTATTGGGCCTTTTTTCCCCCATAAACTATATGAAGAGCAAGAAAATTCCTCTTCCTTCAAATCTGAATTTTAATCTAAGGACAACTGGGTGCTGTTGAGTATTCGATTTCAGCACTGTCAGAAAAGTTTCAGCTTGTCTTGATTGAATTTTAAACCATGAGAACAAAGCATAGGGAAGGATTTCTTCCTATTCAAAATAAGCAATCCTAATTGTGAATATACAGTAACTGAAATGGTCTGGAAGCATTTGAATTTATTTATTCAGCACTGATCCTTTTATCACGAATAGCTATTGTTCCTATTTCTTCTTTCCCTAATCTGGGTCAAAAACTATTGCTTAAAATTCCTAAGCATTTAGCTGTTTTAGAATCATGCATGGTTTCTACAAGTTTAATTTTCAAATAGCCATTCAAATAAATGTGCTTACTAGTCTCTTGTCCTTGAAACTTTCAGCAAGGCCTCGCAGTATGGTTAATGCTTCAGAACCCAGGATTGAAGAAGGGGATTCTGTGGGATTAGCAGCCATTTTGTAAGATCTATAGTAGTGATCATCATAGAGTTCCTGTACAGAGTAAACTCAAAAGAAGAATCAAATCTTATCTCAGAAATACAGTGAAGGAGACCGCGTTTTACCCTGACCGGTGAGGACATAGAAGGTTGAATAGAAGTTACTCATCTAAAACTCCATTATTCCTTGCCTCTCCCTTGTAAATTAGGTTGGTTATATTTTTACAGTTTGGATTTTTATATTTATTTCATTCTGTTATGCAAATTAAAATAGACTCTTGATCCTGTTCTAAATTAACTAGTCAGTTCCAAAAACAGAAGCTGGCAACTGTTTTCCAGGAGTTGAAATAGATTTCTCTCATTTTAAATATTTCCCATATTTTATAGTAGTCCATTGGATGATGTTAGGCTATATATGCTTGAGGCAATGGCAGGCATTAAGCTCATTATTTGCTTTTACTTCAAAATCTAGTAGTTGTGATGAGATTTACCTTGGACTTGGGTTTATACCTTGTACTATTATGAATATTTTTAAATTCATAGTTCCATTTTTGGAATGACTAAAAGCTTGCCTAGGGCAAACCATGCCTACCCCCAAATAGGTAGCTTTCATGTGCACTTTAATATGAAGATTTGCATCCTTTTGACCCTAAAAAAGGTCTTTCTTTTTCAAGGAAAGTTAACATAGACATCTTAAGGTCCTGTTTGAGGTAACTTTCTGTTTTTAGCTTTAGCAGGGAGTATTTCATGTATAAGGTAAAATAAAATTTCTATTAGAAGTAATATTTTTAGAATTTTATGTTAAATTATTTTTAAAATTATATATTTTTTTGATCAAAATTAGTCTAATAGACATAGACACTGTATTGGACTAATAAAAAAGTTTTTAACTTTTCACAAGTTGATTCAAGCAGGGTTTTAGAAGTTTGTTGGAAAGCCCAGTTCTTGGTTATATTGACTCTTAGTACTGACCAATCTGTAATGAATTGTATGCTTAACATGTTGTTCAACAAACAACTTATGTTAATAATATAGTCAATATATGATGAGATTTATTGCACAAAGTAGATTAAATTCTCTGTTAGTATATGATGAATGGTATATTAATAGATTCATTCAAAGTTCGAAAGATAAATAATCATAGTAATAAGTAGAAGCTTCAGCAACAAATTTTGAGCTCAACAACCTGGAACCTCGTAATGGATTCGGATTGTGCTAACTAGTTACTAGAGTTAGTTGTTAGAAAATAGTTAAGAGTTAACTCACCTCTGTACTTTGTATAAATGACCCTTCCCTGGATTCTGAAAATGTACTTCTAAATCTTTCATGGTGTCAGAGCCATTCTGGAAAGAAAATTTGCTTGAAGTTTTCCTTTTCCCAAACACTATGGCAGCCCCTTCAACATCATCTTAAGCTTCACAAACCTCTGCTCTAGTGTCCTCTGAAAACTATACTCAATCTTCTCAAAATCTTCAGACTCTAAATCATGCATTATTTGTGAAATTAGACAGGAGAAATTATAATTTTTGGCATTCACAAATGGAAAATGTGGTGTTTGCCAATGGATTTGAAGAATAAATCAAATGATTGAGGCCATGCCCGCTGAAGATGACTGATTCCGATGAGGTTAATCTAGATTTGGTGGCTTGGAGAAGGTTTGATTGAAGGATCCTCAACTGGATCTATTCATCACTCTCTCCAAAAATAGCGGCACAACTTGTAGGGTGCATAACCTTTCCATCTGCTTGGGTTGCATTGGAAAAGATTTTTTATGATTCCTCCAAAGCTCACATGTTACAATTCTGATTGCAATTTCGAACTTTGAAAAAGGGATCCTTGACCATGATGGAGTATGTTCTCAAGATGAAAAGTATAACTGACAACCTAGCTGCAATTTCTGAACCCGTTTCTAATCAACACCATGTCATGCAACTTCTTGGAGGGTTAGGTCCTGATTATAACTCTCTTAGTTGCTTCAATTACTACTAGAGATGATTAGGTGAGTGTTAATTCAGGGCACAGTATGCTGTTGAAATATGAACAACAAAATTCAGTTGAAGAAAGTGTTGTTGCTTTAGCAACTGCTGCAACTACACAAAGCAGAAATTTTAATAGAAGATATCAGTAAATTGGACAAGGAGATCAAAGCTTCTACATATTTCAAGGCCAAAACCCAAATCATTATCCTGGTAAACAATTTTCTGTTGGTCTTAATCATGATGGAGGCCGTATTGGTTTTAATCCAAATACAGGTCATGGTGGAAGACAAGGTAGTTGAGGCAATAATTTCAGTAAGTCTCAATGCCAACTTTGTGGCAAGTTTGGCCACATGATTCATATCTGCTGCCATCGATTAGATATCAACTATCATGATCCAAATAACAATCAGATGTCGTCAATGGTTGCATCGCATTCCACCTTTGGTGATCACACATATAATCTGTATCAGACTGCTTAAAATATCTTTAATGTTCAACTTTATCATGGATACGACAAGGTGACAGTTAGGAGCAGTAAGAAACTTCCTATATTGGAACTAAGGGTTTTCAATTTTCATCATGTTTATTTTCTCTCAAAAATGTCCTCCATGTTCCTCATCTAACTTCTAACCTGATTCACGTATCAAAATTTCGCTCAGATAACAATACTTTCATTGAATTTCAGTCCTCGCCGAACCCTGCTTCTCCATTTTTTTTGGCATTTCAGCCTCCTCCGGCCTCCGACGGCAGCTCCCTTCCTTGGCCGAGACCTATGTGTGCCTTGGGAAGGCCTCTTCTTCATCTCCAGTCACTTTTCTCCTTTGTTTGGGCCCCGACATACCAGGTTCTTCTTCCATAGCTGTGATCCGACCTCCCTTTAGGGCTCTCTTCGATCCAAATGTGATTCAATCTTAGGTGAAGTGGATATGACGACTAAAAATCCTATTTTTACATCCGTCATCTCTGGATCTCCTATTATCACATCGGAAAAATTGATTGGTAGTGAGAATTATCTCTCCTGGTCAGCGTCCGTGGAACTCTGGTCTATGGGACAAGGTTATGAGAATCATCTTATTACATCTGAGGATGCTATACCTGATGTTGACAAAGTGCAATGGAAGAAAATCGATGCACAATTATGCAGCGTATTATGGCAATCTGTTGATCCCAAAATATTACATCATCTTCGTGCCTACAAAACGTGCTTTAAATTTTGGACTCAGGCTAAAGGATTATACACAATTGATATTCAACGATTTTATAAGGTGGTTTCTGATATTGTTCATGTGAGACAGTAGGACCTGGATCTGTCTACTTATATTGGCCGGATTGTGTCTCTTAACGAGGAGTTCTTAACTTTGATGCCCTTCACTAATGGTGTTCAAGCTCAACAAATATAGACTGACAAGTTCTTTATGGTGTTAACCCTCATTGGCCTTCGTCCAGATCTTGAGTCTGTCCGAGATCAGATTCTTGCTAGTCCATCTGTACCATCATTGGTTGATGTGTTTCCTTGTCTCTTACGCCTCTCCTCTACTCAGACCTTGTCGACTGATGGTCCTTCAGATTCATTTGTGTTAACCTCTCATATTAACTCTCGAGGAGGACGTAGTGGCAATCAGGGTTGAGGACAATGTCCTCAATGCACCTATTGTAATAAGCTTGGTCACACTCGAGATCGTTGCTATTAGTTACATGGACGACCTTCTTGCACTGCCCACATTGCACAGTCATCTAATCCTCTACTATCTCCAAAGATTGAAATATCGGTAAATACGGATATATCAGTACTTGGATTTTACGGATATATCGGAAATATCAGAGAAATATCGTTGGATATTTTTCATCAAATATCGGTGAGACAAAAATTATCCAAAATTGATGGGAATGCTTAGAAAAATCCAAAGAATGATAAAATAAGCAAGAATATATATATATATATATATATTAAAGTTATTTTATAAGTGTAATTGACATAAATATGGTCAAAGAAAAATATCAGTAACCGGTTTACGATACTTGGATTTTAAGAATAGAAAATATAAAATTTAGAATTGTACACTTAGAAAGTTAGAATTGAGTTAAGAAATATTTGATTTTATTAAATGAAAACGATTTACACATAAACATAATATATATGACATTGCAATGGTCCTTAATACCAAAATGAAGATCGATGTGGTTCCATCATATTGTTATTGTTAGATGAAGGGAGCCCATCTTATTGAAGACAATATTCATACCAGGACATGGAGTTTCGATAGTATTGATTGTATGTATGAACATGCCATGCATAAATTTCTTGAGTCCTACCGACAACCTGTCCATGGATGAGAAATCCAGGGTTTTCCCATGTGCTCGTTTGAAATCCTTGTTGTTGTAGCTGATGTGGAAGGTAGTATGGCATTTGTGTGGAAGAAGGATAGTTATACCTTTCATACTCTTCATCAGTGGAACTTGAAAGATTTTGAGGAGGCTGACCATAACTTATTGCATAAGGGGCATAAATGTTGGCTTCGTTTGATGAATCACTGAATTGAGTCTCTACACTCATCGACACAAAACTGGTCGACAATGAGTCCTTGTTGTATGGCATCATCCTTCATTGTCTTCCTCTATATGGATTTCCAATGGCTCCAACACCTAGATTGGCTCTTCTAGAGTCGTGGTCTTCATCTTGAGTACAATGTGTGAAATCATCTTCACAAGTAAATGCCAATGGTTGTCCACTTTGTTGTTGTTGTCTACCATCCCCTTCATCATTTCCAGGGTCACTACCATCATTGGTCCCTCTCCTCTTGAACCATCATAACTGGAAGCAGAAGTACCAGTAGCACTAGGTCTACTACTATGTTCAACACTCGTGGAGTCAAAAGAAGGTCAAGAAGTGACTGTCGGCTGAGAAATTCCTTGTCGAAATGAATCTCTCGTGTCTTGGATGAAACTATCAGTATGAACTTCTTCGGATAACACTCGATCAACATCGACACCTGCTTCTCGGACATGTGCGGCAATTCATGGGTCGGGATTTCCATCTTCATCATCTAAATGAAGAGGTCTAACCCATTGAAATAATTGGTTATCTTCTTCTTCACCAACCTCAGTTGCAATGTCAAGTAAATCGAGGTAATCCTCACCAACACTTTGTCATGTTATGCTTTCATGTCACGTATCTTTAGTTTCATGTTATAATAACAGAAAACTAATTGTTGGAGCATCGGGTAAGCAAGCCGATTTCTTTGTTTTGTATGAATTAAGGAAAACGTGCTCCAATTTCTCTCACAAGCTGAAGATGATGCAGTTTGCGATAAAACCTTGATAGCCAACCTTCTTAATGTAGGAGTGTGATTTCCATACATGAACCACCATTCAGCTACAACCAAATAAATGATATTAGTACTTATATTGGAAAGCTACAATAATAAGCTAATGAAATGAATTATTAATTCACAAATGATACTCACCGAGAACCATTTCTGACCTCGAAGCAATCGTTGCTCGATCACCGAATCCTCTTTTTGCATCTCGGAATAGTATAATCTACATATTAAATAATTGAAAGTAAAAAAGTTGAGCAAATGAAATTCAATTATTTAATTTATATTATAACTCTAATAATTTACCTCATTTCCAAATTGACTAAGACCTTCTGATGTAGGATCTTATTTCGTAAAAACTTCATAAACAACT
Organism: Vitis riparia; assembly: GCF_004353265.1. NCBI lineage: Eukaryota > Viridiplantae > Streptophyta > Magnoliopsida > Vitales > Vitaceae > Vitis > Vitis riparia. The sequence continues at coordinate 22,458,692 of NC_048444.1, forward strand.
TGAAGTAGATCAGGATCAGTACCAACTCCACGTTTATATTGAAATCTTAGATTAAGAAAGAATGCTATAATAGTAAAGTAGAAATGTAAAATTAGAATGTTATGAAAGACACATATTAAATACCAATAACTTTCGAAGATGAATAATACTTACCTACTGCATGAAGAGGATGATTAAGAGTTCTATCCCAACGATCTGTAATTATTTCTAACACCCATTCTTTAGCATTAAGTCGAATGAGGTTCTCTTTCATAACTCGAATCAATTCGTACACAAATGGTATTGTAGGAACAACTTTTGAATCGACAATGCAAAGAACCGTGTATAGCGCCTCATATATTGACACTAGCTTTCCCACTCTCTCCCAGTACGCATGGTCAAACATAAGTGATTCAACTTCTTTGCCGATTAATGTGCGACTTAAGTTGTGTTGTGCCCATTCATCACTGATAAACACTTTCTTCAAGTTTGCTTTCTTTTTCAAAAGACTGTCGAGGGCCATATAATTGGTTGCAAATCTTGTTGCTCCAGGACGAACTATGTCTCCACCACACACTTTCCACATCTGCGCAAGCAACCAACTATGGTTATAAATGAAGTTGGTTATCTTTCGAGCTTTTGTAATCACATCTGTAACACTCGTCCTTTTACCGATGTCTTCGAACATTAAGCCGATGCAATGTGCTACACACGGAGTCCAATAAAGATTGTATTTCTTCATTAACAACTTCCTCGCCTTCACGAATGCCGACCCATTATCTGTAACTATTTGTACCACATTTTGTTTCCCAACTTCCTTGATCACATCCTTCAACAAACCATATATGTATTTGTTGTCCTTTATATTATTTGATGCATCAACAGATTTGAGGAAGATTGTGCTACCTTTTGAATATACCATGAAATTAATTATGCTTAATTTCGTGGGCCAAGTCCATCCGTCACACATAATCGTGCATCCATAAGTCTTCCACTTTTCTCTTTGAATATTGACATAAGCTTCCATGTCTTTGTACTCCATATCCGAATACTTGTGTTTGATTTCATAAGGAGACGGTGGTTCTATACCCATACCTACCATCCATATATAATTAAAGCATATAAGAACATTTGTGGCAATCATACTATATAAATAGTAATGATATTGTTAAAATGAATACAACTTTTAAAATTATAGTAATTACCAGCTTGTTGTGCACCAACAATCATGTTCTTGAAGTGGTGAGGGTCTACTTTACTGGGTGGAACACTCTCATATATGAAGAACTTACTAATCAAACGTCCCATGGTTTCCTTGATGGCACCACCTTGAAAAGATTTTTCATATTTTTCTGTCTTGCTGCTGAAGTTTTGTACAATGAGGGCGCATCAGGCAGTGATGGATCTTAATATCGAACACTTTGCGATTTTCACATTTGCCTTGTTGTTGGATTGGTTGGATGTGAAGACTCGCCTATTATAATTATTAAAATTAAACATATATGTTAATTTAATATTATTGATAAAGTTGATAAGAAACAGTAATAATTCAAATTAATATTATACCTGTTTTTCTTTTGCCTTTTACAAAATGTTCTTTTTGTTGTCGATTCCATTTAGCAGCTTTTGATGCTTGAACTGTCTCTTTATAACCATGCCGCTCATCAGGGTGCATGTCAGTCGGATACATATACACATCATCATCTCCATTAGCATCATCACCACCAAGGTTCTCCTCATCGTCCTCATCAGTTACATGCCTATGTCTTCTTCCCATTGTGTCTTGCAATTCAGATCGAATATCTTCTATATCTGCAGTTTTTTTCACTTTTGCCTTATTTTTTTGCTCTAGAAGTCGTCTTATTTCTTATTTCACTTTTGGAGGCATATTAGGACACTTTTTGTATTTGAATTAGGGTCTGTATGTGATAGGTGAAATTTAAAATGAGTAATCCCACCACTCTTTATTGCCAACCCACAGTAATTGCATACTGTTCCATTTTTGTTCTCTTCCATAGGTGTACAATATTTCCAACAAGGATTTCGACCCATGATACCGCTTTCACTAGCCATTTTCTAAAATTGAATTATGAAACTAATATCAAATTTAAAATTATTAAAGATAAAACATGTAAGAAATTTAATATTCATGAAATTGATAAGAATTAATAAAAATTGAAATTAAAATTGAATTATGCATATATGAAATAGATAAACATTACAATAAAATTTCAATATGAATTAAATTTAAATTAAATTAAATTAAATTAAATTTGCATATTCATGAAATTGATAAGAATCATTACTAATAAAAATTAAAATTAAAATTGAATTATGCATATATGAAATAGATAAACATTACAATTACATTTCCATATAAATTAAATTTAATTTGAATTAAATTAAAATTGCATATTCATGAATTTGATAAGAATCATTATTAAAATTGAATTATGCATGAATTAAATTTCCATATGAAGCTAAATATGCATATATGTCAAATCAATTTCCATTCCATATGAAATTTAATGTTAAAATGACAAAATTTCAAATTAGATAATATCAATTAAACTATATATAATAAATAAAATTGAATTATGCATAATAAAAATAAATTTTATGAAAGGTAAGACATACCTTAATTAGCCTTGACTTGGAGTTAATCCCCTTCACCACCAAATTTTCAAAAAAAATTTTGCTAGATTATATAGGAATTTTGATGTATGAAATGGAATGGAATGTGGGTATTTATAGGAATTTTTTTGGTCAAACTAGCCGTTGGATGGTCAAATAGCCGTTATACATTAATTTTAACCATTGGATCAAAATTTGGTTCAAATTTCACCATTAGATCTTTATATAACCGTTGGAAACACTTCATAGCCCTTGGATAAAGTGAAGATTGATGTTCCACCATTGGATCACAAATCTGATCGTTGGACGCCTTTACAAATACGCGAGTGAAATCTGGGCCATTAGATCCTCAAAAATTCAAATATGGCCGTCGGATCAAATTCCTTAAAGTTGAAAAAAATCGCCAATTAATTGCAATTTTATCGGCAAAATATCATCAATTTTTTGAAAAAATCGGCGATATATAAGTAAAATCGCCGATTTTTTGAGCTTGTCCTTCGGCTTCTCCACGCGTGCCTCCACCGCGATTTATCTCTGATTTATCAATGCTTTAACGATATTTCGCCGATATATCGGCGATTTTGCCGATTTTTTGGCGATATTCTCGGGGATCGATAATCGATGATGATTATCGTTTCGAGGACGACCGATATCCAATATTTCCCGATTTTTCAATCCTTGGCTATCTCAACCTAACTCCGCTACGAGCTCCACATCTCAGAGTATCACTCTTAATGGTAGTGATTATGATGCCTATCTTCGATATTAGGCAGCCACATCAGCTTCTGTTGCTTCTGTTGCCCAGATCGGTAATGTCTTATCTGCTTTATTCAGTCTCCTTCTCTTGGCTCATGGATTCTAGACTCCGGAGCATCTAATCATATCTCTGGTAATAAACACCTTTTCTCCTTTATTACTACTACCTCTGCCTTACATACTGTTACTTTAGCTAATAGTTCCCAAACTATGGCTAAAGGTATTGGTTTAACTCATTCTCTCCCTTCCCTACCTCTCCATTCTGTCATTTATGCCCTTGAGTGTCTTTTTAATCTTATTTCCATTAGCAAAATAACCCGCACTCTTAACTGTTATATCACTTTTTCTGATAAATCTGTGATCTTGTAGGACCGGAGTACGAGGAAGACGATTGACATAGGGCATGAGTCTCAAGGCCTCTATCACCTTACATCACCTTCATCTCCTGCAACTTGCATTTCCACTGATACTTCTCTTCTCATTCACAATCGTATGGGTCATCCTAGTCTCTCCAAGTTCCAGAAGATGGTCCCTCATTTTTCCACTTTGTCGTCGCTTGCGTGTGAGTCGTGTCAGCTTGGGAAACATACTCGTGTCTCGTTCCCAAAGCGTTTGAATAATCGGGCAAAGTCTCTTTTTGAACTTGTCCACACTGATGTTTGGGATCTATGTCAGACTACGTCTACTTTAGGATTTCAGTATTTTGTCACTTTCATTGATGACTATTCAAGATGTACTTGGTTATTTTTTATGAAAAATCGAGCTGAGTTATTCTCTATTTTCCAGAAATTTTATGCTGAAATCCAAACACAATTCAATGTTTCTATTCGAGTGTTACGCAGTGACAATGCTCGGGAATATTTTTCTACATCCTTTACTTCTTTTATGTCCCAACATGAAATCCTTCATCAGTCATCTTGTGCTCATATTCCTCAACAAAATGGGGTTGCTGAACGTAAAAATCGACATCTTCTTGAGACATCTCGTACACTCTTTCTCCATAGTCATGTTCCTTTTCATTTTTGGGGGGATGTGGTTCTTACAACCTGTTACTTGATTAATCGTATGCCCTCATCTATATTAGATGACCAAATCCCTCATTCCCTCATTTTTCCTACCCAACCTCTTTATTTCCTTCCTCCTCATGTCTTTGGCTGTACTTGTTTTGTTCATACTCTCACACCTGGACAGGACAAGCTCTCCGCCAAGGCTACGAAATGCACCTTTTTGGGATACTCTCGACTTCAGAAGGGCTATCGTTGTTATCCCCCTGACACTCATCGTTATTTTCTCTTTGCTAATGTCACCTTCTTTGAGGACTCTCCATTCTTCTCATCCTCTGAATCTCTTCCCATTTATGAAATATTGCCACTTCCCTATATATCCCCCCTTTCAGATGCGCTCTCTCGACCTCTTCAGGTTTATCATCATTGACATCGTGCTGTTGCTCTCCTCTCTCTTCAACTGAGGTACCTGATGACTCACCTCCTGTCCCACCGATTTCTCCTACCCCAACCCTGTCATCTACTGACCATTTACCTATTGCTCTTCAGAAAGGTAATCGATCTACTCGTAATCCTCATTCTATTTATAATTTTTTGAGCTACCATCGATTATCTTCATTCTATTCTGCCTTTGTCTTTACTTTATCCTCTGTTTCTCTTCCTAAGAGCACTAGTGAGGCACTTTCTCATCCTGGGTGACGACAGACAATGGTTGATGAAATGGCTGCTCTACACTCCAATGACACATGGGATCTTGTTTCTTTACCTCCTGGTAAATCTACAGTTGGATGTCGTTGGGTCTACACTGTTAAAGTTGGTCCTGATGGTCAGGTTGATCGCCTTAAGGCCCGCTTGGTTGCTAAAGGTTATACTCAGATGTATGGTTGTGACTATGGTGACACCTTATCTCCTGTTGCCAAGATTGCTTCTGTTCGCTTATTTCTCTCCATGGCAGCTATGTGTCATTGGCCTCTTTATCAGTTGGATATTAAGAATGTTTTCCTTCATGGTAAACTTCTCGAGGAAGTGTATATGGAGCAACCACCTGGTTTTGTTGCTCAGGAGGAGTCTGGTTTAGTGTGCAAGTTACACCGCTCTCTATATGGCTTGAAACAGTCTCCTCAGGCATGGTTTCGGCGTTTTAGTTCAGTTGTTCAAGAGTTTGGAATGCTTCGGAGCGAAGCAGATCATTCAGTTTTCTATCATCATAACTCTTCGAGCCAGTGCATCTATTTGGTAGTTTATGTGGATGACATTGTCATTACAGGTAGTGATCATGAGGGTATCCAAAGACTAAAGTAACACCTTTTCAACCACTTTCAAACCAAAGACTTGGGCAAACTCAAGTACTTTCTGGGACTTGAAATAGATCAATCCAGTTTAGGTGTGGTTATGTCACAAAGGAAGTATGCCTTAGACATCTTGGAAGAAACAAGGATGTTAGAATGTAAACCTGTTGACACTCCTATGGATCCAAATATCAAACTTATACCAGGATAGGGGGAGCCTTTAAGAGATCCTGTGAGGTATCGACGACTTGTAGGCAAATTGAACTACCTCACCATCACTCGGCCATACATCTTTTTTCCTATGAGTGTGGTTAGTCAATTTCTACAGTCACCATGTGACAACCATTGGGATGCTGTGATCCGCATTCTTTGATATATTAAAAGAACACCATACCAAGGTATGTTGTATGAAGACAGGGGCCATACCCAAATTGTTGATTACACAGATGCAGACTGGGCTGGTTCACCCTCAGATAAGCATTTCACCTCAGGGTATTGTGTTTTTGTTGGAGGTAACTTAATATCTTGGAAGAGTAAGAAACAAGATGTAGTGGCCAAATCAAGCGCCGAAGCTGAGTATCAAGCTATGGCTTTGGCAACATGTGAACTCATATAGTTGAGGCAACTCCTTCAAGAATTGGGATTTGGAAAAGATGAACAGATAAAGCTAGTCTGTGACAATCAGGCTGCATTACATATTGCATCCAATCTAGTCTTTCATGAAAAGACCAAGCATATTGAAGTTGACTGTCACTTCATTAGAGAGAAGATCACATCAGGGTGTGTTGCTACAAGTTTTATTAATTCAAATGATCAACTAGTAGACATCTTCACTAAATCTCTTAGAGGTCCTAGGATTAAATACATTTGTAACAAGCTTGGTGCATATGACATATATGCTCTAGCTTGAGAGGGAGTGTTGAATATAATGTATTTATAGTGTACAATCTTTCTTTCCTTTCTTAATATAGGTCTTGTATATGGTAGTTAGTTTAACCTAGCCTTGTATATATGTTTCCCTATTGTAAGAAGTTAAACACATGAATGAGAATTAAGGTTTTCTCTCTCTCTATCTCTCTTTCAACATTATCCTTATACTTGAAAGCACAAGTTAGCATATTGACTTATTATGTCTCTTTATCAGCTATGGTACCTCTCATAAGGGTTATCTATTTCTTGATTAACTCTTGTGATCAAGTTTATGTCACCCGCCATGTAGTATTTGATGAACACACATTTCCAATTGCTTCATCTTTATTTTCTAATCCTTCTTTGTCATCCACTTCACTTGTTCCGATTTCTACACCTGTACTTGTGCCTATACTAAATCCAAGTATGGTGTCCTCTTCTAATATAGCTACTCCTCTGGTTGCTTCTGAGAACACCTCTGGTTCATCTCCTACCTCATATGCTTCACCTAGTTTATCCTGTAGTCCACCTTTAGTTCAGCATCTGAGAATTCTTTGCCAACTCCAATGGTCAATATTCATCCTATGCTAACTCATGCAAAGCATGGTATATACAAACGAAAATTACTCTTAGTTGATGTGGTGTCTGAACCAGAAACATGTCAACAGGCTATGTAGGACCCTAACTAGCACAATGTAATGGATGTTGAAACCATCAACCTTGTTATTAAGGTCACTCGTACTATCCATACTGTTGCTCTTATCTTTTGGTTGGACTATTCGTCAATTACATGTTCACAATTCCTTTTTAACTGGTGAATTGGATGAGGAGGTTTTCGTGAGTTAACCACTAGGGTTTGTTCATCCCCATTTTCCTCATCATGTTTGTAAGCTCACTGAAGTGGTTTATGGTCTCAAATAGGCTCCTTGATCTTGGTTTACAAAGTTAAGTATGACCTTTTGCAATTGGGGGTTTCATTGTTGCAGAGTTGATAACTCAATGTTTGTCTAATGGACTGCTCAAGATATCATTGTTGTGCTTGTTTATGTTGACGATATTCTGGTTCCTAATAGTAGTCCTGCCTAGATTCCAAACTTATCACATCCTTGAATGCTTCCTTTGCTCTTCGGGATCTTGGTGTCCTCAATTATTTTCTTTGTGTGGAGGTTTCTTCTTCTCAGGGAGCTCTTCATCTCAGCTAGCAAAAATATATTAGGCACTTACAATTACAAGGACTCACATGCTTGACTCCTAATCTGCTTACACTCTTGGTAGCCTTGGTAAAACCTTATCTCAATTTGATGGTGATCCGTTTTTGGATGAGACCTTGTATCAAAGTACTATTGGTGCTCTTCAATATGCAACCATCTCTCGTCCCAATATATCTTTTGCTGTCAACATTGTATGTCAATTCATGTACAAACCCACGACTACTCATTGGATTGTTATCAACCATATTCTTCACTATATGATGGGCACTCTGAATTGTAGCCTTGGTCTCCAAGCTGCTGATTTATGTTTTTCTTGGTTCAAATTTGGTATCTTGGTCTTCTAGTAAGCAACTTATTATGGCTTGTAGTAGTGTTGAATCTGAATATCAAGGCTTAGCAGCGACTACAGCTGAAATTGCTTGGATTCAATCTATCCTACACGAGTTATGCATTCCTCAGGATATCCCTTTCATTTGGTGTAATAAACAAAGTGCTGCTCATCTGGCTGCCAACACAGTTTTCCATTGTCACTCGAAGCATATTGAACTTGATCTTCATCCCATACGTCTGTAAGGTTTTGCACAAAGAACTTCTTGTTCAGTACATTAAGTGCTCATTAGCTTGCAGATGCTCTCACTAAGCATCCTCTAAGCTCACAGTTTTTGGGATGACCAATTTTTCTCTTTCGATGAAAGTTGTCATTGATAGGTCTCATATGTCATTTAAAAGTTAAAACAAAGAGCGTGAAGAGATTTTTTCAAGAGTTGAAAAGCAATCATGTTTTCTTGTCCTTATTTTTAAATTTTGTTTTTAAGTTAAAAGAACTCAAAATTTTTTTTTTAATATTTTATAAAAATAAGAGTGTTTCATCGATTATTTTTAAAAACGTTTCAGAAAAATGAAAAATAAAAAATTTATATGGATAAATTGTTTTTAAAAATAAATTTTTTAATTTTGATTTTATAAAAACATTTTAGATTCAATTATATAATATAAATTAAATTTAATTCAAGTTTTATTAAAAATAAAAATAATTTTTAATTACAAATAAATTTTAAAAACAATAGTTTTTAATAAAATACGAATAGATATATTATAATAAAATCATAAATTATATATATATATATATATATTTTTTTTAATTTCTCTATATTTTCCTTCTATTTTTTAAAAATGAGTTCTTTAAAAGTTGTTTTTTATTTCAGACTGAAAAAAAAAAAAAAACAACCACCAAATTATATTATGAGTTTTTTGAAAACACTTTTCCATTTTTAAAAAGAAAAAAAATATTTTTTAATCGCACATTAAATTTGAATTTGGTTCATATATTCCATATAAAGATATGTATATTCTATATAAAAACGTGTACATTTTATTGGACTTCAGACCCAACATCAAACCTAGACCAAAATCACAACAAAGAAAACATATATATAAAATATTTCCTCCAGACATGTCATTGCAATATCATATTTCCTTACAAAATAATAAAAATTATTAAAAATACTTTTATAAATATTTTATGTCATGTAAAACCCATACCGAATATGTAAAAATGTGAAGAACATAAAACATCCAATGCAACAAAGACTCAAGTTCGGGATGCAAATGCAAAAAGCAAGAAAGCATGAAGATTTTTCAACGTTGAACAGTTGCTCTCTTTCATCTTCGGATGTACCTACACAACACTGGTAATAGCATAAGAACGAAATTCCTTTTTCTGATAAGAGGTAGAATTGCGAGAAGAAATAGTTAAGGTAGAACTGGTCTCACTCGGCATAGTCTTCTCTTGACTAACTATACCATAAATCTGGTCCCAAACTTGTCTAAGATCAGGAAATAGGTATCTGTCTCATATGATGCAGAACTTCTACTGTATGATTCATTCACATCAAAGCTTCAGAGTTTCAAACCAGAACAGGACTACATGGTTTCAATTCAATGGACAAAAAACATCATAGTGGTGAATCAATTTGAACATATTTAACACCAGAGTTTAGATGCCAGTAGACCAACACTAAATAGTTGACTTGGGAAAAAAACTCCACCCTTAGCAAAGCATAAATTTGCCCATAAAGTTGTCGAGAAAATAAAGTTGAAAAGTTGAGTTGATAACAAGTACATCACACATTATATCACAATTTTCACATAAATCACTTAAGAAAACAAACGCAAACACGAGGATTAGTAAAAGGTCCCTTTCAGAGAGAGAGAGAGAGAGAGAGAGAGAGTAACATGCTTGTGAAGGTGCAGATGAAGAGAAAGAACCTATGGAGTTTCATTGTTGCTTGGGATTGGCTTTGGGCCTGTCCTCGACTGCTTAAGTGGAAAGCAGAGAAGACCTTCTTCCAGTGTAGTGACATACTGCCCTACATGAGATAGAATTCAAAACTTCAGGACCTAGGGGCCAAGTGAGAGTCCTAGATATATAGTTAAGCAAAAACAGGGTGACATACAAGAATTAGCTGGCTTGTGTGTTCTCTTCAAATCTAAGAATGCAAGCAAACTATACCATAAACTAGTATGGGTAAAAGCAAAGTGAAAGTTAAATTAGTGACCTAAGATCAACTAAGTCCATCCATTGGGCCTGTTTCTAGATCATAGTCAATCAGCAGGCTATGAACTGCTATCAAAACCCCAAACAAATCAAGCAGCAAACCTAGAAACTCTGTGAGAAACAAGCTGCTATAGCCAACAATAATTTCACCATTACATTCAGAAGTTAAGCCATCTCAAATAATCCTCCGTGAAATTCATCTTAAAGCAAATTTAAGAAGCAACTGGTTTGACCAAGTTGAGATGCAGCAGAATTAGAGTTTATTGAATTAACTCCAAAGCAGGATCAACAATTTGAACTACAAACACTCCAAAACATTCAAAACAGCTTGCAAGTTGAGAGTATCATCAAATGAAAACAAACATAAAAATAATATAGGGTGCCACAATTTTCTTTTACTGTCTAGCCAAAGTTAATCATGTGATAAAAAATCTTATTCATAAAAATGAATCTTTACGGTCTAGCCAATGTTAATCAACTGATAAAGGAACGATACAACTGTGGAGCCTTTTTACAAGTTATTCATTCTCTTCTCAACAACACAAAAACAGTACCTTGATTATTCTAAGCTCCCAAAGATAGAAGTTGTAATGAAGAGAAGAAAATTGAGCTTGTACCTGCTGTCTCCATTCAACATGGTATTCAGAGAACTAATGATCATATTTTCTAGATTTTCAAGAAGAGCTTAAGGCTGAGTTCTTATCCATTGTCCAAACAAAAGATGGCATGTCTGATCGGGGTCCTGAAACAGTCCTATAAATATAAAGCTTCTCAACAGGGTATTCATCAGGGCTCGAATCAGGATGTCCTTGCTCAGCAATGACCTCAACATTCAACCTTGGCATCTTCTGGCCTAGCAGTTTACAAGCTCTGTAACTCACTTGACATGCAGACATCCAAAGGGATCGCATTGTCTCCAGCTTTGCTGCATTTGCCAAAAGTGCTTTGTCACCAAAAGGGCAATCTCTAATCTCCAGTTTACGGAGGCTCTTACATCCTGACAAAACATGGTGGAGACCCAAATCACTGTCCCCAGCAAAAGCTAGGGAAAGCATCTCAAGCTTTTTGCCATGGGACCCTATGTACTCAAATACACGATCAGTGAGGAGACCAGAAAGTGAAAGGCGCTTGAGATCCTTGCAGTGCTCAACAATGGCCCCAAAGCCCACATCCAGTGGTTCTAGGTAATATAGTCGGGACGGAAGCGTTCAATGATGCATAGACGAAAGCGAGTAAGGTTGGGACGGTTCCTAGCAATAGTAGATAGGGCCACATTGGACATCCGACGACAAAAATATAGAACCGAGTGAAGCTTGGGGCAACCTGCAGAAACTGATACAAGGCCTTGTTCCGTTAAAGAGACATTTGGTTCCTGACCAAATGGATCAGAAGGAAATACCCTCAATTCTCGCAGGTCCTTGCAAGATTCTGCAAGGGCATTAAGACCAGTGTCTTCAATATAATCCAGTACCTGCCAAGGTTCAAGTTAAGGTGAAATGGAAAAAGGAAGAACAAGAAGCAGAAAAAATGGAAAAATATGCCATCTGAAGACAAATAGAAGCAGCTTTCAACAGATCAATGGACAGCACAGAATTAGATGTCACATACCCACAGGCGCTGCAGATTCTGGCACTGGCTCACCAGCTTGATGAGTTCTGGGCATTGGATGGGTGCATCACTTAAGTTCAGGATGTAAGTCCAAAGCAAATTGGGTAGAGAGTTGGAAGGTAGGAAGGGACCACATCTTGTAAACCACATAGTCTCTTAAGCCCCTTGCAGCCTGAAAAAGCTCCTGCAAGCTTTGAATATAGATCAGGATGGACTTCCTTCGTGTGCAAGCCTGAACCCAGCTCAACTAGCTGAGGGGCCTTCTGGAGGAGGTTGGGTAGCAGGTCAAGGGGCACTGAATGGCTCAACTTGAGAGTTTTCAGATTTGGGCACCTACCAACCAGGCGCTCCAGGGCAGAGAATCTAATCTCCGAGCTTAGTGAAGTAATATTAAGTGACTCCAGGGATGTATAAGAATCAGGAAACTGGCTCAGCCAATTCCCACTCACATCATCTACTTCACTTTCTGACAAGTCCAGCTCTTTCAGGTTCCTGTATATTTTAACAATAAAGTCAACACAAAGCAGGTTAAAAATTCTAAAAATCAAAGCAAACTCTAATAGACAGCCAAAATAAGGGAAATAATAAAATAAAAAGACTGCATTTTTAACAAGATCTCTGCTACAACAGCAGCATTAATCCCTTATCATGTTGACAAATAAACCACCCAAAATCTAGTGCTAGTAGAAGATGAATTTCTAACAGTTCCCAATCAATTCTCATTTCTGGTTATACAGAACCTCCCACATTACTAATAGAAAAACCCCAGGAAAACAAGATTCCAGGAATTCCATGTTTCTTCCAAAAATGGGGCTTCTTCCTTAACTTATCAACTTCCAGATACTTAGGTCTACAGAACCTCATGACTACAATATAAAGCATCCACACTATTAAAAACAAACACAAAAATGTGTCAGCTCTGGCATTCCGACTGTGGTTGAAAATAATGGGTGCATGTTTAGCATTCTGTCTCGAAGGGGTAGAGAGGAGAAGTCACCCTGCAACGGGAGTCTACTGCCTCATTGGAATCAGGAGTTGGGTCTCATATCATCACTCAGTAAGCAACACTTATAAATAATTGTAGTAATATGTATTAACAGAAGAGAATATAGTTGAGGGATTCAAAAAGAACCCACATTATCCAAGGAGCAACCATCCAAAACCAAAAGCAACCCTACACTACAGTGGTCCTACGACAAACAAAAGAAGCCAAAGGAAAAGCAAAAACTGACAGTGACTAGATCTCCATTAACCAAAGCAAGAGACAGATATTCAGAATCATGGACCCTCATTGTACCAAAAGTTTAATCCTATAGCAGGTTATGAAAACAAGGTTTTTAACAAATTACCAACAAAAATGCAGCTAATCATAATAATGGGGTGGGATTGTATTAGATGAGGTGTAAAAACACATTAGCTTTGAAAAATAGGAAGAAAAGTAGCAAAATCCTTTATAAAATCTCAGTAATTATTAAACTTTGCAACAAGTAAAAGGTATCTTTTTCCAGTTTAACAACCAAATTCTAAAAACGGAATTCCCTTTGGTTGCCAAGGAAAGAGCATTTCCTTACCTGGGAAAACAAACACATCAACCCCCCATCCCCTAACATTTACTTGGCCTAGTAAAATTGAATTCTTTTTCCCCTATTTTTTGAAACCACAACAACAGAAGGCGTAAGCGTCATAATTTGATTTACTTTCTTCATTAGCATTTCCTCTGCAACTGAACTGAAATTTCTAATAAAACACAAACGAACCTGCAGTTAGCTGCAATCGTCGCCAACCCATCAGTGGAGAAGCCTTCACAGGAGTACATAACCAAAACCCTAAAATTCTTAAACTTCTTCGCAATCAACTCCAACGCCTCGTCACTCACCACCATCCTCTTCAGCCTCAGCTCCTCCAACCACGGGTACGCCTTCGCGAACGCAGCAATCCATGGGTACGCATAACCGCCCCACTCGTGCGGAACCAGATTGAAATCCGCGAAGTGGGCTTACCTTTCAAGGACACAGATCGGAGCTCCGGAAAGCGACGGATCGCTATCGCAGGGCTCACGGCATAGCAGTTCCCAACAAATAGTCGCCGGCGGCACCACCTCTCGATGTCGTGCCATGATTTGCACACCAATGAGACCGAGTTCCGGTCCGAGTCCGAGTCTATAAACGAGAGCACATGCTCTAGAACCTCCTCAGGAAACGAATACCCCATTCAAGTCTGAATCTTCAAATCTTCTTCACTAGATATGGATCTAAAACCACATGCACTGACTAGTTTATAAAGAAAGAAATCAAAAGATTTCAGTCTAGCGAGGCAGAGACAGAT